>NW_027461650.1:300000-393231 GCF_050947455.1 Rhinoderma darwinii
AATTGCGCGGTGTGAGGGGGTTTATATTTCCGGTGATTGCGCGGTGTGAGGGGTTTATATTTCCGGTGATTGCGCGGTGTGAGGGGTTTTATATTTCCGGTGATTGCGCGGTGTGAGGGGGGTTTATATTTCTGGTGATTGCGCGGTGTAAGGGGTGATTGCGCGGTGTGGGGGGGTTATATTTCCGGTGATTGCGCGGTGTGAGGGGTTTATATTTCCGGTGATTGCGCGGTGTGGGTGGTTTATATTTCCGGTGATTGCGCGGTGTGAGGGGTTTTATATTTCCGGTGATTGCGCGGTGTGAGGTGTTTTATATTTCCGGTGATTGCACGGTGTGGGGGGTTTTATATTTCCGGTGATTGCGCGGTGTGGGGGGGTTATATTTCCGGTGATTGCGCGGTGTGAGGGGTTTATATTTCCGGTGATTGCGCGGTGTGGGTGGTTTATATTTCCGGTGATTGCGCGGTGTGAGGGGTTTTATATTTCCGGTGATTGCGCGGTGTGAGGTGTTTTATATTTCCGGTGATTGCACGGTGTGGGGGGTTTTATATTTCCGGTGATTGCGCGGTGTGGGGGGTTTATATTTCCGGTGATTGCGCGGTGTGTGGGGTTTTATATTTCCGGTGATTGCACGGTGTGAGGTGTTTTATATTTCCGGTGATTGCACGGTGTGGGGGGTTTTATATTTCCGGTGATTGCGCGGTGTGAGGGGTTTTATATTTCCGGTGATTGCGCGGTGTGAGGGGTTTTATATTTCCGGTGATTGCGCGGTGTGGGGGGTTTATATTTCCGGTGATTGCGCGGTGTGGGGGGGTTATATTTCCGGTGATTGCGCGGTGTGAGGGGTTTTATATTTCCGGTGATTGCGCGGTGTGAGGGGGTTTATATTTCCTGTGATTGCGCGGTGTGAGGGGTTTATATTTCCGGTGATTGCGCGGTGTGAGGGGTTTTATATTTCCGGTGATTGCGCGGTGTGGGGGGTTTATATTTCCGGTGATTGCTCGGTGTGAGGGGTTTATATTTCCGGTGATTGCGCGGTGTGAGAGGTTTTATATTTCCGGTGATTGCGCAGTGTGAGGGGTTTTATTTTTCCGGTGATTGCGCGGTGTGAGGGGTTTATATTTCCAGTGATTCCGCGGTGTGGGGGGTTTATATTTCCGGTGATTGCGCGGTGTGGGGGGTTTATATTTCCGGTGATTGCGCGGTGTGAGGGGTTTATATTTCCGGTGATTGCGCGGTGTGAGGGGTTTTATATTTCCAGTGATTGCGCGGTGTGAGGGGTTTTATATTTCTGGTGATTGCGCAGTGTGAGGGGTTTTATATTTCCGGTGATTGCGCGGTGTGAGGGGTTTATATTTCCGGTGATTGCGCGGTGTGAGGGGTTTATATTTCCGGTAATTGCGCGGTGTGAGGGGTTTTATATTTCCAGTGATTGCGCGGTGTGAGGGGTTTTATATTTCTGGTGATTGCGCGGTGTGAGGGGTTTTATATTTCCGGTGATTGCGCGGTGTGAGGGGTTTATATTTCCGGTGATTACGCGGTGTGAGGGGTTTTATATTTCCGGTGATTGCGCGGTGTAAGGGGTTTATATTTCCGGTGATTGCTCGGTGTGAGGGGTTTATATTTCCGGTGATTGCGCGGTGTGAAAGGTTTATATTTCCGGTGATTGTGCGGTGTGAGGGTTTTATATTTCCGGTGATTGCGCGGTGTGAGGGGTTTATATTTCCGGTGATTGCGCGGTGTGAGGGGTTTTATATTTCCGGTGATTGCGCTGTGTGGGGGGGTTATATATTTCCGGTGATTGCGCGGTGTGGGGGGTTTTATATTTCCGGTGATTGCGCGGTGTGGGGGGTTTTATATTTCCGGTGATTGCGCGGTGTGAGGGGTGTCATATTTCCGGTGATTGCGCGGTGTGAGGGGTCATATTTCCGGTGATTGCGCTGTGTGAGGGGTTTTATATTTCCGGTGATTGCGCGGTGTGAGGGGTTTATATTTCCGGTGATTGCGCGGTGTGAGTGGTTTATAATTCCGGTGATTGCGCGGTGTGAGGGAGTTTTATATTTCCGGTGATTACGCGGTGTGGGGGAGGTTTATATTTCCGGTGATTGCGCGGTGTGAGGGGTTTTATATTTCCGGTGATTGAGCGGTGTGAGGGGTTTATATTTCCGGTGATTGCGCGGTGTGAGGGGTTTATATTTCCGGTGATTGCGCGGTGTGAGGTGTTTTATATTTCCGGTGATTGCGCGGTGTGGGTGGTTTATATTTCCGGTGATTGCGCGGTGTGAGGAGTTTTATATTTCCGGTGATTGCGCGGTGTGGGGGGGTTTATATTTCCGGTGATTGCACGGTGTGGAGGGTTTTATATTTCCGGTGATTGCGCGGTGTGGGGGGTTTTATATTTCCGGTGATTGCGCGGTGTGAGGGGTTTATATTTCCGGTGATTGCACGGTGTGGGGGGGGTTTTATATTTCCGGTAATTGCACGGTGTGAGGGGTTTTATATTTCCGGTGATTGCGCGGTGTGAGGGGTTTATATTTCCGGTGATTGCGCGGTGTGAGGGGTTTTATATTTCCGGTGATTGCGCTGTGTGGGGGGGTTATATATTTCCGGTGATTGCGCGGTGTGGGGGGTTTTATATTTCCGGTGATTGCGCGGTGTGGGGGGTTTTATATTTCCGGTGATTGCGCGGTGTGAGGGGTGTCATATTTCCGGTGATTGCGCGGTGTGAGGGGTCATATTTCCGGTGATTGCGCTGTGTGAGGGGTTTTATATTTCCGGTGATTGCGCGGTGTGAGGGGTTTATATTTCCGGTGATTGCGCGGTGTGAGTGGTTTTTAATTCCGGTGATTGCGCGGTGTGAGGGAGTTTTATATTTCCGGTGATTGCGCGGTGTGAGGGGTTTATATTTCCGATGATTGCGCGGTGTGAGGGGGTTTATATTTCCGGTGATTGCGCGGTGTGAGGGTTTTATATTTCCGGTGATTGCGCGGTGTGAGGGTTTTATATTTCTGGTGATTGTGCGGTGTGGGGGGGTTTATATTTACGGTGATTGCGCGGTGTGAGGGGTTTATATTTCCGGTCATTGCGCGGTGTGGGGGGGGGGGTTATATTTCCGGTGATTGCGCGGTGTGAGGGGTTTATATTTCCGGTGATTGCGCGGTGTGAGGGGTTTTATATTTCCGGTGATTGCGCGGTGTGAGGGTTTTATATTTCCGGTGATTGCGCGATATGAGGGGTTTTATATTTCCGGTGATTGCGCGGTGTGAGGGGTTTATATTTCCAGTGATTGTGCGGTGTGGGGGGGTTTATATTTCCGGTGATTGCGCGGTGTGAGGGGTTTATATCTCCGGTGATTGCGCGGTGTGAGGGGTTTATATCTCCGGTGATTGCGCGGTGTGAGGGGTTTTATATTTCCGGTGATTGCGCAGTGTGAGGGGTTTTATATTTCCGGTGATTGCGGGGTGTGAGTGGTTTTATATTTCCGGTGATGGCGCGGTGTGGGGGGTTTTATATTTCCGGTGATTGCGCGGTGTGAGGGGTTTATATTTCCAGTGATTGTGCGGTGTGGGGGGGTTTATATTTCCGGTGATTGCGCGGTGTGAGGGGTTTTATATTTCCGGTGATTGCGCGGTGTGAGGGGTTTTATATTTCCGGTGATTGCGCGGTGTGAGGGGGTTTATAGTTCCGGTGATTGCGCGGTGTGGGGGGGTTTATATTTCCGGTGATTGCGCGGTGTGAGGGGTTTTATATTTCCGGTGATTGCGCGGTGTGAGGGGTTTATATTTCCGGTGATTGCGCGGTGTGAGGGGGTTTATATTTCCGGTGATTGCGCGGTGTGAGGGGTTTTATATTTCCGGTGATTGCGCGGTGTGAGGGGTTTTATATTTCCGGTGATTGCGCGGTGTGAGGGGTTTATATTTCCGGTGATTGCGCGGTGTGAGGGGTTTTATATTTCCGGTGATTGCGCTGTGTGGGGGGGTTATATATTTCCGGTGATTGCGCGGTGTGGGGGGTTTTATATTTCCGGTGATTGCGCGGTGTGGGGGGTTTTATATTTCCGGTGATTGCGCGGTGTGAGGGGTGTCATATTTCCGGTGATTGCGCGGTGTGAGGGGTCATATTTCCGGTGATTGCGCTGTGTGAGGGGTTTTATATTTCCGGTGATTGCGCGGTGTGAGGGGTTTATATTTCCGGTGATTGCGCGGTGTGAGTGGTTTTTCATTCCGGTGATTGCGCGGTGTGAGGGAGTTTTATATTTCCGGTGATTGCGCGGTGTGAGGGGTTTATATTTCCGATGATTGCGCGGTGTGAGGGGGTTTATATTTCCGGTGATTGCGCGGTGTGAGGGTTTTATATTTCCGGTGATTGCGCGGTGTGAGGGTTTTATATTTCTGGTGATTGTGCGGTGTGGGGGGGTTTATATTTCCGGTGATTGCGCGGTGTGAGGGGTTTATATTTCCGGTCATTGCGCGGTGTGGGGGGGGGTTATATTTCCGGTGATTGCGCGGTGTGAGGGGTTTATATTTCCGGTGATTGCGCGGTGTGAGGGGTTTTATATTTCCGGTGATTGCGCGGTGTGAGGGTTTTATATTTCCGGTGATTGCGCGATATGAGGGGTTTTATATTTCCGGTGATTGCGCGGTGTGAGGGGTTTATATTTCCAGTGATTGTGCGGTGTGGGGGGGTTTATATTTCCGGTGATTGCGCGGTGTGAGGGGTTTATATCTCCGGTGATTGCGCGGTGTGAGGGGTTTATATCTCCGGTGATTGCGCGGTGTGAGGGGTTTTATATTTCCGGTGATTGCGCAGTGTGAGGGGTTTTATATTTCCGGTGATTGCGGGGTGTGAGTGGTTTTATATTTCCGGTGATGGCGCGGTGTGGGGGGTTTTATATTTCCGGTGATTGCGCGGTGTGAGGGGTTTATATTTCCAGTGATTGTGCGGTGTGGGGGGGTTTATATTTCCGGTGATTGCGCGGTGTGAGGGGTTTTATATTTCCGGTGATTGCGCGGTGTGAGGGGTTTTATATTTCCGGTGATTGCGCGGTGTGAGGGGGTTTATAGTTCCGGTGATTGCGCGGTGTGGGGGGGTTTATATTTCCGGTGATTGCGCGGTGTGAGGGGTTTTATATTTCTGGTGATTGCGCGGTGTGAGGGGTTCATATTTCCGGTGATTGCGCGGTGTGAGGGGGTTTATATTTCCGGTGATTGCGCGGTGTGAGGGGTTTTATATTTCCGGTGATTGCGCGGTGTGAGGGGTTTATATTTCCGGTGATTGCGCGGTGTGAGGGGTTTATATTTCCGGTGATTGCGCGGTGTGAGGGGTTTTATATTTCAGGTGATTGCGCGGTGTGAGGGGTTTTATATTTCAGGTGATTGCACGGTGTGAGGGGGTTTATATTTCCGGTGATTGCGCGGTGTGAGGGGGTTTATATATCCGGTGATTGCGCAGTGTGAGGGGGTTTATATTTCCGGTGATTGCGCGGTGTGAGGGGTTTATATTTCCGGTGATTGCGCGGTGTGAGGGGTTTTATATTTCCGGTGATTGCGCGGTGTGAGGGGTTTATATTTCCGGTGATTGCGCGGTGTGGGTGGTTTATATTTCCGGTGATTGCGCGGTGTGAGGGGTTTTATATTTCCGGTGATTGCGCGGTGTGAGGTGTTTTATATTTCCGGTGATTGCACGGTGTGGGGGGTTTTATATTTCCGGTGATTGCGCGGTGTGGGGGGTTTATATTTCCGGTGATTGCGCGGTGTGTGGGGTTTTATATTTCCGGTGATTGCACGGTGTGAGGTGTTTTATATTTCCGGTGATTGCACGGTGTGGGGGGTTTTATATTTCCGGTGATTGCACGGTGTGGGGGGTTTTATATTTCCGGTGATTGCGCGGTGTGAGGGGTTTTATATTTCCGGTGATTGCGCGGTGTGTGTGGTTTTATATTTCCGGTGATTGCGTGGTGTAGGGGGGTTTATATTTCCGGTGATTGCGCGGTGTGAGGGGTTTATATTTCCGGTGATTGCGCGGTGTGGGGGGTTTTATATTTCCGGTGATTGCGCGGTGTGAGGGGTTTTATATTTCCGGTGATTGCGCGGTGTGGGGGGTTTATATTTCCGGTGATTGCGCGTCGTGGGGGGGTTATATTTCCGGTGATTGCGCGGTGTGAGGGGTTTTATATTTCCGGTGATTGCGCGGTGTGAGGGGGTTTATATTTCCTGTGATTGCGCGGTGTGAGGGGTTTATATTTCCGGTGATTGCGCGGTGTGAGGGGTTTTATATTTCCGGTGATTGCGCGGTGTGGGGGGTTTATATTTCCGGTGATTGCTCGGTGTGAGGGGTTTATATTTCCGGTGATTGCGCGGTGTGAGAGGTTTTATATTTCCGGTGATTGCGCAGTGTGAGGGGTTTTATTTTTCCGGTGATTGCGCGGTGTGAGGGGTTTATATTTCCGGTGATTCCGCGGTGTGGGGGGTTTATATTTCCGGTGATTGCGCGGTGTGGGGGGTTTATATTTCCGGTGATTGCGCGGTGGGAGGGGTTTTATATTTCCGGTGATTGCGCGGTGTGAGGGGTTTTATATTTCCGGTAATTGCGCGGTGTGAGGGGGTTTATATTTCCGGTGATTGCGCGGTGTGAGGGGGGTTTATATTTCTGGTGATTGCGCGGTGTAAGGGGTTTATATTTCCGGTGATTGCGCGGTGTGGGGGGGTTATATTTCCGGTGATTGCGTGGTGTGAGGGGTTTATATTTCCGGTGATTGCGCGGTGTGAGGGGTTTTATATTTCCGGTGATTGCGCGGTGTGAGGTGTTTTATATTTCCGGTGATTGCACGGTGTGGGGGGTTTTATATTTCCGGTGATTGCGCGGTGTGGGGGGTTTATATTTCCGGTGATTGCGCGGTGTGTGGGGTTTTATATTTCCGGTGATTGCACGGTGTGAGGTGTTTTATATTTCCGGTGATTGCACGGTGTGGGGGGTTTTATATTTCCGGTGATTGCACGGTGTGGGGGGTTTTATATTTCCGGTGATTGCGCGGTGTGGAGGGTTTATATTTCCGGTGATTGCACGGTGTGGGGGGTTTATATTTCCGGTGATTGCGCGGTGTGGGGGGTTTTATATTTCCGGTGATTGCGCGGTGTGAGGGGTTTTATATTTCCGGTGATTGCGCGGTGTGGGGCGTTTATATTTCCGGTGATTGCGCGGTGTGGGGGGGTTATATTTCCGGTGATTGCGCGGTGTGAGGGGTTTTATATTTCCGGTGATTGCGCGGTGTGAGGGGGTTTATATTTCCTGTGATTGCGCGGTGTGAGGGGTTTATATTTCCGGTGATTGCGCGGTGTGAGGGGTTTATATTTCCGGTGATTGCGCGGTGTGAAAGGTTTATATTTCCGGTGATTGTGCGGTGTGAGGATTTTATATTTCCGGTGATTGCGCGGTGTGAGGGGTTTATATTTCCGGTGATTGCGCGGTGTGGGGGGGGTTTTATATTTCCGGTGATTGCGCGGTGTGGGGGGGGTTTATATTTCCGGTAATTGCGCGGTGTGAGGGGGGTTTATATTTCCGGTGATTGCGCGGTGTGAGGGGTTTATATTTCCGGTGATTGCGCGGTGTGAGGTGTTTTATATTTCCGGTGATTGTGCGGTGTAAGGGGTTTGTATTTCCGGTGATTGCGCGGTGTGAGGGGTTTATATTTCCGGTGATTGCGCGGTGTGAGGGGTTTATATTTCCGGTGATTGCGCGGTGTGAGGGGATTTATATTTCCGGTGATTGCGCGGTGTGAGGGGGTTTATATTTCCTGTGATTACGCGGTGTGGGGGGGGGGTTATATTTCCGGTGATTGCGCGGTGTGGGGGGTTTTATATTTCCGGTGATTGCGCGGTGTGAGGGGTTTATATTTCCGGTGATTGCGCGGTGTGGGGGGGTTTATATTTCCGGTGATTGCGCGGTGTGAGGGGTTTTATATTTCCGGTGATTGCGCGGTGTGGGGGGTTTTATATTTCCGGTGATTGCGCAGTGTGAGGGGTTTATATTTCCGGTGATTGCGCGGTGTGAGGGGTTTTATATTTCCGGTGATTGCGCGGTGTGAGGGGTTTTATATTTCCGGTGATTGCGCGGTGTGAGGGGTTTTATATTTCCGGTGTGAGGGGGTTTATATTTCCGGTGATTGCACGGTGTGAGGGGTTTTAGATTTCTGATGATTGCGCGGTGTGAGGGGTTTATATTTCCGGTGATTGCGCGGTGTGGGGGGTTTTATATTTCCGGTGATTGCGCGGTGTGAGGGGTTTATATTTCCGGTGATTGCGCGGTGTGGGGGGTTTATATTTCCGGTGATTGCGCGGTGTGAGGGGTTTATATTTCCGGTGATTGCGCGGTGTGAGGGGGTTTATATTTCGGGTGATTGCGCGGTGTGAGGGGTTTTATATTTCCGGTGATTGCGCGGTGTGAGGGGTTTATATTTCCAGTGATTGCGAGGTGTGAGGGGTTTTATATTTCCGGTGATTGCGCGGTGTGAGGGGTTTATATTTCCGGTGATTGCGCGGTGTGGGGGGGGTTTATATTTCCGGTGATTGCGCGGTGTGAGGGGTTTATATTTCCGGTGATTGCGCGGTGTGAGGGGTTTATATTTCCGGTGATTGCGCGGTGTGAGGGGTTTATATTTCCGGTGATTGCGCGGTGTGGGGGGGGTTTTTATATTTCCGGTGATTGCGCGGTGTGGGGGGGTTTATATTTCCGGTAATTGCGCGGTGTGAGGGGGGTTTATATTTCCGGTGATTGCGCGGTGTGAGGGGTTTATATTTCCGGTGATTGCGCGGTGTGAGGTGTTTTATATTTCCGGTGATTGCGCGGTGTAAGGGGTTTATATTTCCAGTGTTTGCGCGGTGTGAGGGGTTTATATTTCCGGTGATTGCGCGGTGTGAGGGGTTTATATTTCCGGTGATTGCGCGGTGTGAGGGGGTTTATATTTCCGGTGATTGCGCGGTGTGAGGGGTTTATATTTCCGGTGATTGCGCGGTGTGAGGGGTTTATATTTCCGGTGATTGCGCGGTGTGGGGGGTTTATATTTCCGGTGATTGCGCAGTGTGGGGGTTTTATATTTCCGGGGATTGTGCGGTGTGAGGGGTTTATATTTCCGGTGATTGCGCGGTGTGAGGGGTTTTATATTTCCGGTGATTGCGCGGTGTGAGGGGGTTTTATATTTCCGATGATTGCGCGGTGTGAGGGGTTTATATTTCCGGTGATTGCGCGGTGTGAGGGGTTTTATATTTCCAGTGATTGCGCGGTGTGGGGGGTTTATATTTCCGGTGATTGCGCTGTTTTGGGCTTTTATATTTCCGGGGATTGTGCGGTGTGAGGGGTTTATATTTCCGGTGATTGTGCGGTGTGAGAAGTTTTATATTTCCGGTGATTGCACGGTGTGGGGGGGTTTATATTTCCGGTGATTGCGCGGTGTGAGGGGTTTATATTTTCGGTGATTGCACGGTGTGAGGGGTTTTATATTTCCGGTGATTGCGCGGTGTGGGGGTTTTATATTTCCGGTGATTGCGCGGTGTGAGGGGTTTATATTTCCGGTGATTGCGCGGTGTGAGGGGTTTATATTTCCGGTGATTGCGCGGTGTGAGGGTTTTATATTTCCGGTGATTGAGCGGTGTAAGGGGTTTTATATTTCAGGTGATTGCGCAGTGTGAGGGGTTTATATTTCCGGTGATTGCACGGTGTGAGGGGGTTTATATTTCCGGTGAATGCGCGGTGTGAGGGGTTTATATTTCCGGTGATTGCGGGGTGTGGGGGGTTTTATATTTGCGGTGATTGCGCGGTGTGAGGGGTTTTATATTTCCGGTGATTGCGCGGTGTGGGGGGTTTATATTTCCGGTGATTGCGCGGTGTGAGGGGTTTTATATTTCCGGTGATTGCGCGGTGTGGGGGGGGGGGGTTTATAGTTCCGGTGATTGCGCGGTGTGAGGGGTTTTATATTTCCGGTGATTGCGGGGTGTGAGGGGTTTATATTTCCGGTGATTGCGCGGTGTGGGGGGGGGTTTATATTTCCGGTGATTGCGCGGTGTGAGGGGTTTATATTTCCGGTGATTGCGCGGTGTGAGGGGGTTTATATTTCCGGTGATTGCGCGGTGTGAGGGGTTTTATATTTCCGGTGATTGCGCCGTGTGAGGGGATTTATATTTCCGGTGATTGCGCGGTGTGAGGGGTTCTATATTTCCGGTGATTGCGCGGTGTGCGGGGTTTATATTTCCGGTGATTGCGCGGTGTGAGGGGTTTTATAATTCCTGTGATTGCGCGGTGTGGGGGGTTTATATTTCCGGTGATTGCGCGGTGTGAGGGGTTTTATATTTCCGGTGATTGCGCGGTGTGAGGGGTTTATATTTCCGGTGATTGCGCGGTGTGAGGGGTTTATATTTCCGGTGATTGGGCGGTGTGAGGGGGTTTATATTTCCGGTGATTGCGGGGTGTGGGGGGTTTTATATTTCCGGTGATTGCGCGGTGTGAGGGGTTTTATATTTCCGGTGATTGCGCGGTGTGAGGGGTTTATATTTCCGGTGATTGCGCGGTGTGAGGGGTTTATATTTCCGGTGATTGCGCGGTGTGAGGGGTTTTATATTTCCGGTGATTGCGCGGTGTGAGGGGTTTTATATTTCCGGGGATTGTGCGGTGTGAGGGGTTTATATTTCCGGTGATTGCGCGGTGTGAGGGGATTTATATTTCCGGTGATTGCGCGGTGTGAGGGGTTTATATTTCAGGTGATTGCGCGGTGTGAGGGGTTTTATATTTCCGGTGATTGTGCGGTGTGAGGGGTTTATCTTTCCGGTGATTGCGCGGTGTGAGGGGTTTTATATTTCCGGTGATTGCGCGGTGTGAGGGGTTTTATATTTCCGGTGATTGCGCGGTGAGAGGAGTTTTATATTTCCGGTGATTGCGCGGTGTGAGGGGTTTATATTTCCGGTGATTGCGCGGTGAAGGGGGGGGGTTTATATTTCCGGTGATTGCGCGGTGTGAGGGGTTTATATTTCCGGTGATTGCGCGGTGTGAGAGGTTTATATTTCCGGTGATTGCGCGGTGTGAGGGGTTTATATTTCCGGTGATTGCGCGGTGTGGGGGTTTTATATTTCCGGTGATTGCGCGGTGTGAGGGGTTTATATTTCCGGTGATTGCGCGGTGTGAGGGGTTTTATATTTCCGGGGATTGTGCGGTGTGAGGGGTTTATATTTCCGGTGATTGCGCGGTGTGAGGGGATTTATATTTCCGGTGATTGCGCGGTGTGAGGGGTTTATATTTCAGGTGATTGCGCGGTGTGAGGGGTTTTATATTTCCGGTGATTGCGCGGTGTGAGGGGTTTATCTTTCCGGTGATTGCGCGGTGTGAGGGGTTTTATATTTCCGGTGATTGTGCGGTGTGAGGGGTTTTATATTTCCGGTGATTGCGCGGTGAGAGGAGTTTTATATTTCCGGTGATTGCGCGGTGTGAGGGGTTTTATAATTCCGGTGATTGCGCGGTGTGGGGGGTTTATATTTCCGGTGATTGCGCGGTGTGAGGGGTTTTATATTTCCGGTGATTGCGCGGTGTGAGGGGTTTATATTTCCGGTGATTGCGCGGTGTGAGGGGTTTTATATTTCCGGTGATTGCGCGGTGTGAGGGGTTTTATATTTCCGGTGATTGCGCGGTGTGAGGGGGTTTATATTTCCAGTTATTGCGCGGTGTGAGAGGTTTTATATTTCCAGTGATTGCGCGGTGTGAGGGGTTTATATTTCCGGTGATTGCGCGGTGTGGGGGGTTTTATATTTCTGGTGATTGCGCGGTGTGAGGGGTTTATATTTCCGGTGATTGCGCGGTGTGAATGGTTTTATATTTCCGGTGATTGCGCGGTGTGAGTGGTTTTATATTTCCGGTGATTGCGCGGTGTGAGGGGTTTTATATTTCCGGTGATTGCGCGGTGTGAGGGGTTTATATTTCCGGTGATTGCGCGGTGTGAGTGGTTTTATATTTCCGGTGATTGCGCGGTATGAGGGGTTTATATTTCCGCTGATTGCGCGGTGTGAGGGGTTTTATATTTCCGGTGATTGCGCGGTGTGAGGGGTTTTATATTTCCGGTGATTCGCGGTGTGAAGGGGTTTATATTTCCGGTGATTACGCGGTGTGGGGGGGGGGTTATATTTCCGGTGATTGCGCGGTGTGAGGGGTTTTATATTTCCGGTGATTGCGCGGTGTGAGGGGTTTATATTTCCGGTGATTGCGCGGTGTGAGGGGTTTTATATTTCCGGTGATTGCGCGGTGTGAGGGGTTTTATATTTCCGGGGTTTGTGCGGTGTGAGGGGTTTATATTTCCGGTGATTGCGCGGAGTGAGGGGATTTATATTTCCGGTGATTGCGCGGTGTGAGGGGTTTATATTTCCGGTGATTGCGCGGTGTGAGGGGTTTTATATTTCCGGTGATTGCGCGGTGTGAGGGGTTTTATATTTCCGGTGATTGCGCGGTGTGAGGGGTTTTATATTTCCGGTGATTGCGCGGTGTGGGGGGGGTTTATATTTCCGGTGATTGCGCGGTGAAGGGGGGGGTTTATATTTCCGGTGATTGCGCGGTGTGAGGGGTTTATATTTCCGGTGATTGCGCGGTGTGAGAGGTTTATATTTCCGGTGATTGCGCGGTGTGAGGGGTTTATATTTCCGGTGATTGCGCGGTGTGAGGGGTTTATATTTCCGGTGATTGCGCGGTGTGGGGGTTTTATATTTCCGGTGATTGCGCGGTGTGAGGGGTTTATATTTCCGGTGATTGCGCGGTGTGGGGGGTTTATATTTCCGGTGATTGCGCGGTGTGGGGAGGTTTATATTTCCGGTGATTGCGCGGTGTGAGGGGTTTTATATTTCCGGTGATTGCGCGGTGTGGGGGGGGTTTATATTTCCGGTGATTGCGCGGTGAAGGGGGGGGGGTTTATATTTCCGGTGATTGCGCGGTGTGAGGGGTTTATATTTCCGCTGATTGCGCGGTGTGAGGGGTTTTATATTTCCGGTGATTGCGCGGTGTGAGGGGTTTTATATTTCCGGTGATTCGCGGTGTGAAGGGGTTTATATTTCCGGTGATTACGCGGTGTGGGGGGGGGTTATATTTCCGGTGATTGCGCGGTGTGAGGGGTTTTATATTTCCGGTGATTGCGCGGTGTGAGGGGTTTATATTTCCGGTGATTGCGCGGTGTGAGGGGTTTTATATTTCCGGTGATTGCGCGGTGTGAGGGGTTTTATATTTCCGGGGATTGTGCGGTGTGAGGGGTTTATATTTCCGGTGATTGCGCGGTGTGAGGGGATTTATATTTCCGGTGATTGCGCGGTGTGAGGGGTTTATATTTCCGGTGATTGCGCGGTGTGAGGGTTTTATATTTCCGGTGATTAAGCGGTGTAAGGGGTTTTATATTTCAGGTGATTGCGCGGTGTGAGGGGTTTATATTTCCGGTGATTGCGCGGTGTGAGGGGGTTTATATTTCCGGTGATTGCGCGGTGTGAGGGGTTTATATTTCCGGTGATTGCGGGGTGTGGGGGATTTTATATTTGCGGTGATTGCGCGGTGTGAGGGGTTTTATATTTCCGGTGATTGCGCGGTGTGGGGGGTTTATATTTCCGGTGATTGCGCGGTGTGAGGGGTTTTATATTTCCGGTGATTGCGCAGTGTGGGGGGGGTTTATAGTTCCGGTGATTGCGCGGTGTGGGGGGGTTTTATATTTCCGGTGATTGCGCGGTGTGAGGGGTTTTATATTTCCGGTGATTGGGGGTGTGAGGGGTTTATATTTCCGGTGATTGCGCGGTGTGGGGGGGGGGGTTTATATTTCCGGTGATTGCACGGTGTGAGGGGTTTATATTTCCGGTGATTGCGCGGTGTGAGGGGGTTTATATTTCCGGTGATTGCGCGGTGTGAGGGGTTTATATTTCTGGTGATTGCGGGGTGTGAGTGGTTTTATATTTCCGGTGATTGCGCGGTGTGATGGGTTTTATATTTCCGGTGATTGCGCGGTGTGAGGGGTTTATATTTCCGGTGATTGCGCGGTGTGAGGGTTTTATATTTCCGGTGATTGCGCGGTGTGAGGGGTTTTATATTTCCGGTGATTGCGCGGTGTGAGGGGATTTATATTTCCGGTGATTGCGCGGTGTGAGGGGTTTTATATTTCCGGTGATTGCGCGGTGTGCGGGGTTTATATTTCCGGTGATTGCGCGGTGTGGGGGGGTTTATATTTCCGGTGATTACGCGGTGTGAGGGGTTTTATATTTCCGGTGATTGCGCGGTGTGAGGGGGTTTATATTTCCATTGATTGCGCGGTGTGAGAGGTTTTATATTTCCAGTGATTGCGCGGTGTGAGGGGTTTATATTTTCGGTGATTGCGCGGTGTGGGGGGTTTTATATTTCCGGTGATTGCGCGGTGTGAGGGGTTTATATTTCCGGTGATTGCGCGGTGTGAGGGGTTTTATATTTCCGGTGATTGCGCGGTGTGAGTGGTTTTATATTTCCGGTGATT
This sequence comes from Rhinoderma darwinii, assembly GCF_050947455.1. Taxonomy (NCBI): domain Eukaryota; kingdom Metazoa; phylum Chordata; class Amphibia; order Anura; family Rhinodermatidae; genus Rhinoderma; species Rhinoderma darwinii. Next base: position 314,504 of record NW_027461650.1, read on the forward strand.
GCGCGGTGTGAGGGGTTTTATATTTCCGGTGATTGCGCGGTGTGAGGGGTTTATATTTCCGGTGATTGCGCGGTGTGAGGGGTTTTATATTTCCGGTGATTGCGCGGTGTGAGGGGTTTTATATTTCCGGTGATTGCGCGGTGTGAGGGGTTTATATTTCCGGTGATTGTGCGGTGTGATGGGTTTATATTTCCGGTGATTACGCGGTGTGGGGGGGGGGTTATATTTCCGGTGATTGCGCGGTGTGGGGGGTTTTATATTTCCGGTGATTGAGCGGTGTGAGGGGTTTATATTTCCGGTGATTGCGCGGTGTGGGGGGGTTTATATTTCCGGTGATTGCGCGGTGTGAGGGGTTTTATATTTCCGGTGATTGCGCGGTGTGGGGGGTTTTATATTTCCGGTGATTGCGCGGTGTGAGGGGTTTTATATTCCCGGTGATTGCGCGGTGTGAGGGGTTTATATTTCCGGTGATTGCACGGTGTGAGGGGGTTTATATCTCCGGTGATTGCGCGGTGTGAGGGGTTTATATTTCCGGTGATTGCGCGGTGTGAGGGGTTTTATATTTCCGGTGATTGCGCGGTGTGGGGGGTTTATATTTCCGGTGATTGCGCGGTGTGAGGGGTTTATATTTCCGGTGATTGCGCGGTGTGAGGGGGTTTATATTTCCGGTGATTGCGCGGTGTGAGGGGTTTTATATTTCCGGTGATTGCGCGGTGTGGGGGGTTTATATTTCCGGTGATTGCGCAGTGTGAGGGGTTTTATATTTCCGGTGATTGCGCGGTGTGGGGGGGGGGGTTTATAGTTCCGGTGATTGCGCGGTGTGTGGGGTTTTATATTTCCGGTGATTGCGGGGTGTGAGGGGTTTATATTTCCGGTGATTGCGCGGTGTGGGGGGGGTTTTATATTTCCGGTGATTGCGCGGTGTGAGGGGTTTATATTTCCGGTGATTGCGCGGTGTGAGGGGGTTTATATTTCCGGTGATTGCGCGGTGTGAGGGGTTTTATATTTCCGGTGATTGCGCGGTGTGAGGGGATTTATATTTCCGGTGATTGCGCGGTGTGAGGGGTTTTATATTTCCGGTGATTGCGCGGTGTGCGGGGTTTATATTTCCGGTGATTGCGCGGTGTGGGGGGGTTTATATTTCCGGTGATTGCGCGGTGTGAGGGGTTTTATAATTCCGGTGATTGCGCGGTGTGGGGGGTTTATATTTCCGGTGATTGCGCGGTGTGAGGGGTTTTATATTTCCGGTGATTGCGCGGTGTGAGGGGTTTATATTTCCGGTGATTGCGCGGTGTGAGGGGTTTTATATTTCCGGTGATTGCGCGGTGTGAGGGGTTTTATATTTCCGGTGATTGCGCGGTGTGAGGGGGTTTATATTTCCAGTTATTGCGCGGTGTGAGAGGTTTTATATTTCCAGTGATTGCGCGGTGTGAGGGGTTTATATTTCCGGTGATTGCGCGGTGTGGGGGGTTTTATATTTCTGGTGATTGCGCGGTGTGAGGGGTTTATATTTCCGGTGATTGCGCGGTGTGAATGGTTTTATATTTCCGGTGATTGCGCGGTGTGAGTGGTTTTATATTTCCGTTGATTGCGCGGTGTGAGGGGTTTTATATTTCCGGTGATTGCGCGGTGTGAGGGGTTTATATTTCCGGTGATTGCGCGGTGTGAGTGGTTTTATATTTCCGGTGATTGCGCGGTATGAGGGGTTTATATTTCCGGTGATTGCGCGGTGTGAGGGGTTTTATATTTCCGGTGATTGCGCGGTGTGAGGGGTTTTATATTTCCGGTGATTCGCGGTGTGAAGGGGTTTATATTTCCGGTGATTACGCGGTGTGTGGGGGGGGTTATATTTCCGGTGATTGCGCGGTGTGAGGGGTTTTATATTTCCGGTGATTGCGCGGTGTGAGGGGTTTTATATTTCCGGTGATTCGCGGTGTGAGGGGTTTTATATTTCCGGTGATTGCGCGGTGTGGGGGGTTTATATTTCCGGTGATTGCGCGGTGTGGGGGTTTTATATTTCCGGGGATTGTGCGGTGTGAGGGGTTTATATTTCCGGTGATTGTGCGGTGTGAGGGGTTTTATATTTCCGGTGATTGCACGGTGTGGGGGGGTTTATATTTCCGGTGATTGCGCGGTGTGAGGGGTTTATATTTCCGGTGATTGCACGGTGTGAGGGGTTTTATATTTCCGGTGATTGCGTGGTGTGGGGGTTTTATATTTCCGGTGATTGCGCGGTGTGAGGGGTTTATATTTCCGGTGATTGCGCGGTGTGAGGGGTTTATATTTCCGGTGATTGCGCGGTGTGAGGGGTTTTATATTTCCGGTGATTGCGCGGTGTGAGGGTTTTATATTTCCGGTGATTGAGCGGTGTAAGGGGTTTTATATTTCAGGTGATTGCGCGGTGTGAGGGGTTTATATTTCCGGTGATTGCGCGGTGTGAGGGGGTTTATATTTCCGGTGATTGCGCGGTGTGAGGGGTTTATATTTCCGGTGATTGCGGGGTGTGGGGGATTTTATATTTGCGGTGATTGCGCGGTGTGAGGGGTTTTATATTTCCGGTGATTGCGCGGTGTGGGGGGTTTATATTTCCGGTGATTGCGCGGTGTGAGGGGTTTATATTTCCGGTGATTGCTCGGTGTGAGGGGTTTTATATTTCCGGTGATTGCGCGGTGTGAGGGGTTTTATATTTCCGGTGATTGCGCGGTGTGAGGGGTTTATAGTTCCGGTGATTGCGCGGTGTGGGGGGGTTTTATATTTCCGGTGATTGCGCGGTGTGAGGGGTTTTATATTTCCGGTGATTGGGGGTGTGAGGGGTTTATATTTCCGGTGATTGCGCGGTGTGGGGGGGGGGGGTTTATATTTCCGGTGATTGCACGGTGTGAGGGGTTTATATTTCCGGTGATTGCGCGGTGTGAGGGGGTTTATATTTCCGGTGATTGCGCGGTGTGAGGGGTTTATATTTCTGGTGATTGCGGGGTGTGAGTGGTTTTATATTTCCGGTGATTGCGCGGTGTGATGGGTTTTATATTTCCGGTGATTGCGCGGTGTGAGGGGTTTATATTTCCGGTGATTGCGCGGTGTGAGGGTTTTATATTTCCGGTGATTGCGCGGTGTGAGGGGTTTTATATTTCCGGTGATTGCGCGGTGTGAGGGGATTTATATTTCCGGTGATTGCGCGGTGTGAGGGGTTTTATATTTCCGGTGATTGCGCGGTGTGCGGGGTTTATATTTCCGGTGATTGCGCGGTGTGGGGGGGTTTATATTTCCGGTGATTACGCGGTGTGAGGGGTTTTATATTTCCGGTGATTGCGCGGTGTGAGGGGGTTTATATTTCCATTGATTGCGCGGTGTGAGAGGTTTTATATTTCCAGTGATTGCGCGGTGTGAGGGGTTTATATTTTCGGTGATTGCGCGGTGTGGGGGGTTTTATATTTCCGGTGATTGCGCGGTGTGAGGGGTTTATATTTCCGGTGATTGCGCGGTGTGAGGGGTTTTATATTTCCGGTGATTGCGCGGTGTGAGTGGTTTTATATTTCCGGTGATTGCGCGGTGTGAGGGGTTTATATTTCCGGTGATTGCGCGGTGTGAGGGGTTTTATATTTCCGGTGATTGCGCGGTGTGAGGGTTTTATATTTCCGGTGATTGAGCGGTGTAAGGGGTTTTATATTTCAGGTGATTGCGCGGTGTGAGGGGTTTATATTTCCGGTGATTGCGCGGTGTGAGGGGGTTTATATTTCCGGTGATTGCGCGGTGTGAGGGGTTTATATTTCCGGTGATTTCGCGGTGTGGGGGATTTTATATTTGCGGTGATTGCGCGGTGTGAGGGGTTTTATATTTCCGGTGATTGCGCGGTGTGGGGGGGTTTATATTTTCGGTGATTACGCGGTGTGAGGGGTTTTATATTTCCGGTGATTGCGCGGTGTGAGGGGGTTTATATTTCCATTGATTGCGCTGTGTGAGAGGTTTTATATTTCCAGTGATTGCGCGGTGTGAGGGGTTTATATTTTCGGTGATTGCGCGGTGTGGGGGGTTTTATATTTCCGGTGATTGCGCGGTGTGAGGGGTTTATATTTCCGGTGATTGCGCGGTGTGAGGGGTTTTATATTTCCGGTGATTGCGCGGTGTGAGTGGTTTTATATTTCCGGTGATTGCGCGGTGTGAGGGGTTTTATATTTCCAGTGATTGCGCGGTGTGAGAGGTTTTATATTTCCAGTGATTGCGCGGTGTGAGGGGTTTATATTTTCGGTGATTGCGCGGTGTGGGGGGTTTTATATTTCCGGGGATTGTGCGGTGTGAGGGGTTTATATTTCCGGTGATTGCGCGGTGTGAGGGGTTTTATATTTCCGGTGATTGCGCGGTGTGAGGGGTTTTATATTTCCGGTGATTGCGCGGTGTGAGGGGTTTATATTTCCGGTGATTGTGCGGTGTGATGGGTTTATATTTCCGGTGATTACGCGGTGTGGGGGGGGGTTATATTTCCGGTGATTGCGCGGTGTGAGGGGTTTTATATTTCCGGTGATTGAGCGGTGTGAGGGGTTTATATTTCCGGTGATTGCGCGGTGTGGGGGGGTTTATATTTCCGGTGATTGCGCGGTGTGAGGGGTTTTATATTTCCGGTGATTGCGCGGTGTGGGGGGTTTTATATTTCCGGTGATTGCGCGGTGTGAGGGGTTTTATATTCCCGGTGATTGCGCGGTGTGAGGGGGTTTTATATTTCCGGTGATTGCGCGGTGTGGGGGGGTTTATATTTCCGGTGATTGCGCGGTGTGGAGGGTTTTATATTTCCGGTGATTGCGCGGTGTGAGGGGTTTTATATTTCCGGTGATTGCGCGGTGTGAGGGGTTTATATTTCCGGTGATTGCACGGTGTGAGGGGGTTTATATCTCCGGTGATTGCGCGGTGTGAGGGGTTTATATTTCCGGTGATTGCGCGGTGTGAGGGGTTTTATATTTCCGGTGATTGCGCGGTGTGGGTGGTTTATATTTCCGGTGATTGCGCGGTGAGAGGAGTTTTATATTTCCGGTGATTGCGCGGTGTGGGGGGGTTTTATATTTCCGGTGATTGCGCGGTGTGGGGGGTTTTATATTTCCAGTGATTGCGCGGTGTGAGGGGTTTATATTTCCGGTGATTACGCGGTGTGAGGGGTTTATATTTCCGGTGATTGCGCGGTGTGAGGGGGGTTTATATTTCCGGTGATTGCGCGGTGTGAGGGATTTATATTTCCGGTGATTGCGCGGTGTGGGGGGGGGTTTATATTTCCGCTGATTGCGCGGTGTGAGGGGTTTTATATTTCCGCTGATTGCGCGGTGTGGGGGGTTTATATTTCCGGTGATTGCGCGGTGTGAGGGGTTTATATTTCCGGTGATTGCGCGGTGTGAGGGGTTTTATATTTCCGGTGATTGCGCGGTGTGAGGGGTTTTATATTTCCGGTGATTGCGCGGTGTGAGGGGGTTTATATTTCCTGTGATTACGCGGTGTGGGGGGGGGTTATATTTCCGGTGATTGCGCGGTGTGGGGGGGTTTATATTTCCGGTGATTACGCGGTGTGAGGGGTTTTATATTTCCGGTGATTGCGCGGTGTGAGGTGTTTATATTTCCGGTGATTGCGCGGTGTGAGGGGTTTTATATTTCTGATGATTGCGCGGTGTGAGAGGTTTTATATTTCTGGTGATTGCGGGGTGTGAGTGGTTTTATATTTCCGGTGATTGCGCGGTGTGAGTGGTTTATATTTCCGGTGATTGCGCGGTGTGGGGGGGTTTATATTTCCGGTGATTGCGCGGTGTGAGGGGTTTATATTTCCGGTGATTGCGCGGTGTGGGGGGGTTTATATTTCCGGTGATTGCGCGGTGTGGGGGGGTTTATATTTCCGGTGATTGCGCGGTGTGGGGGGTTTAGATTTCCGGTGATTGCGCGGCGTGAGGGGGTTTATATTTCCGGTGATTGCGCGGTGTGAGGGGTTTATATTTCCGGTGATTGCGCGGTGTGAGGGGTTTATATTTCCGGTGATTGCGCGGTGTGAGGGGGTTTATATTTCCGGTGATTGCGCGGTGTGAGGGGTTTATATTTCCGGTGATTGCGCGGTGTGGGGGGTTTATATTTCCGGTGATTGCGCGGTGTGAGGGGTTTATATTTCCGGTGATTGCGCGGTGTGAGGGGTTTATATTTCCGGTGATTGCGCGGTGTGAGGGGTTTATATTTCCGGTAATTATGCGGTGTGAGGGGTTTATATTTCCGGTAATTGCGCGGTGTGGGGGGTTTATATTTCCGGTAATTGCGCGGTGTGAGGGGTTTATATTTCCGGTAATTATGCGGTGTGAGGGGTTTATATAACCGGTGATTGCGCGGTGTGAGGGGGTTTATATTTCAGGTGATTGCGCGGTGTGGGGGGGGTTATATTTCCGGTGATTGCGCGGTGTGGGGGGTTTTATATTTCCGGTGATTGCGCGGTGTGAGGGGGTTTATATTTCCGGTAATTGCGCGGTGTGAGGGGGGTTTATATAACCGGTCGGCATCGCGCAGTTTCTTCGGAGGACAGAGGAAGCCGCGATCTCTAACTGATCAGACGCCGCCATCGCTATTAATCACGAGGGGTTAAGCGGCCGGGATTGCGCTGTCTCTGATCTTGGCGGTTGCAGGCGGCTGTCAGTAGCCGTGTACGGTGCAGGCTCCGCTCCTTCTAGTGTGACGGCGCATGTACAGCATAATACTATAGATCTGATGTCACCAAGGGGTTAATCCCTCCTGTATTTTATATTTACACCACTTAAAATAAATAATAATAATTACCAACACTGTGCCAGACAAAAACGCACCAAAACCGGACAGAAATGACCTCATGTAACCTTACTACTGCATCATGGGAAATCTCCTGACTGATAACAGAGAGAACACTAAACAACAGCGGTGACCGGAAGTCACGTACACCCGACCAGCGCTGCTCTCTACATCATACACGGCAACAGCTGAAGGACCAGTAATGACGTCACCACCATGTGACAGGGACAAGAGAGGCGGAGCTTATAACTGGAGAGGAGGCATAGCCCCCCCCCTCATGTGACGTAATCATGAACGCTTCTCACCATAGCACAGGAGACCGGACCACTCACAGAGCTCCGCCCCCCACATGTCACGTGATCAGCTTCATAGGTCTCCTCCACCTCTTTTCTCAAATGATAAGCTCCACCCGTCCCAGTCACGTGGTGGTGATGTCATCACAGGTCCTTTTACCACAACACATTATATTTTGCACTGTTATGACCGATATATGATGCTCAGGACCCCTCATGTCACTTGATCATCACACAGGTCCTTCATACATCGCTCAAACGTCTAAGCTCCCCGCCCCTGATGCCGCGGTCACGTGACCTTGATATCCCAGGTCCTTCCACCTCCGCCTCTCTCCACTAATAGGCTCCGCCTTTTCCTGTCACTTGGTGGTGACGTCATCACAGGTCCTTCCGCTGTTACGTGATGAGGTAAAGAGCAGCGCTGGTCGGGTGTTCTCTCTGTTGTCAATCATTGAGTGACCCCGCCCACTGGACTCCTAGCCCGGATTTAACCCCTCCAGTGCCGGCCTCTTTGGGGTAAGTGGTTATTTCTGGTCTTTGTAGTGGTCGGATGGTTTGTGGGACGAGTCGTGTTTTGTAATGACATAATATTCGGGACATACAACTTATTCACTGACTTTTATACGTTTCTTGTTAATGTCGTTCACCGTGCGGTTTAAGGGAATGTTCACACGTAGTGAATACGACCCACAACACGCAAGGAAATCACCCGAATATTCACCCCAAATGGTGGACGTATAATCCTCCCGAATATCTACTACAGAAATACAGCAAGGCCGATCCTCACCTCTCCCAGCGTTACCATAGCAACACGTCCCTGCTCTTCCGGCTGTGTCCAGGTGACCCCTATAATGACCTGTGACCTCTCCGGCCTGTGATTGGCTGCAGGGGTCACATGACGCCTTCTTTTTTATATATGTGTAACCTGCAGCGTTGCTGTGAACACGCGGTGGAGCCGCAGAGGATTCTGGGAACAATGGCGGTTGTTGCAGAACTTGACTTTCCATTGAACTTAATGGGGAAATTCTGCAACAAATGCGCAGCGAATCCGCGGTATAAATGCGATATCCTGCGTGTCTATAATCCGCACCGCAGGTTAACCCCTTCATCACCAGGACGGGTTTAGTTGTTCCCTCAGATCTATTTCTTGTTTATTTTTCTGCCGGTCCCGCGGTGCGAGGATTACATTCTGCGGGACGATACCAAATTTCTATGGTTTTTTTCATGATGTGCGATATTTACATAGAAATAACTTTTTGTTAGAAAACAATGTTATTTAGTGTCGCCATATTCTCATAGTTGCCAACAGTCCTGAATTTGCCGGGACTGTCCCAAATTTACAGAGACAGTCCCGGCAAATAACTGTCCCGGCCATTTTCAATTGTATTTGCATCCTCAGGACGCAGGTACTACTGAATACTGTGGCGGAGCAGGAAACTCTCCGCTCCCTGCTCTGCCAGTCACTCCTCCGGGAGCGGAATACCCGGCCAGAGCGTCGGCAACCCTCTGACTGGGGATTCTACACTTAGCCTGGGCTCAGTCACTGACACATTAACGTTACTGAAGTGTTTAGACAGTGAATAGACATTCCTTCCAGCCAGGACGCCATGTCTATTCACAATCCCGACACTTCGGTAACGTTTCTGTGGTACTTACAGCAGAGCAAAGTGTAATCTCGCGAGATCTCGCTGTTAATGACCGGTTACAGGGAGATTACGCTTTGCTCTGCTGTAAACGTTACCGAAGTGTCGGGATTGTGAATAGACATGGCGTCCTGGCTGGAAGGAATGTCTATTCACTGTCTAAACACTTCAGTAACGTTAATGTGTCAGTATAAGACAGCAGATCGTGAACAACGCAGTGTCACTATGCACTGACTAAATGAATGGAGAGGAGTGCATGACGCTGATTGGTCACTGATTGGTCAGCGTGATACACTCCTCTGTACAACGCCCACTTGGTCTAAAGTAAAAACACGCCCACTTGGGCATTAAGAAACTCATTAGCATAAATGTAAAATCGCTCCTAACGTGGTAAATATGATCGTTTTTCTAATTATAAAGCATTAGTCACCGACATTACAGCGCCGATCTCCTTATGTAGGAAATGGGGCACTTCTGCCAATTAACCCTAAGCCCAGAAAATGGCAAAAAGGCATCTAACAAGCGGACACCGTGACCAAAAGACTCATGAGGGCTGCGCAGGAAAAGGACCTTCTCGTCAGCGTACAGGCCCACCACAGCAGACCCTCCCTCCCACTGCACACCAGTTACCATAGGGGTGGATCTCAATCTAATAGCTATAGCTTCAATGGCAATAGCAAATAAAACCGGTGAGAGGGGACATCCCTGCCGCGTACCCCGTGCCAGAGGAGAAGAATCAGAGGGGATGCCATTGACCACCACAATAGCCATAAGGGATTTATAGAGAAGTTGGATCCATGAGATAAATGTAGGAGCAAAGCTGTGAAGGCCGGCCAGAAGGAAGGAGCACTCAACAGAGTCGAACGCTTTCATAGTATCTAATGAAGCGACAGCCCAAGGCAAATGACGCATTCTAGCCATCTGCATAAGTGTCTGTACACGTGTAATGTTTATAGATGTAGATTTACCGCGCATGAATTCAGTTTGGTCAGGGTGAATAATTGTGAGAACAACTTGATTCAGTCGCTTTGCCAGGATCTTAGGTAGGATTTTATAGTCCACGTTAACTAGGGAAATTGGTCTATAAGAACCACAATCAACAGGGTCTTTATCCGGTTTCAGTAGCACAATAATAGAAGCATCATCAAATGTAGAGGGAAGTGAGTGGCTGAGTAAAGCCTGGTTAAGAGTATCTAACAACATGGGGCCCATATGTTCCCGATACCTCCTATAACCTTCAATAGGGAGCCCATCAGGACCTGGGGATTTATGGAGAGACATTTCCTGAATAGCCTCTTGAAGTTCCGCCATCATCATAGGGGAGTCAAGCAATGTAACCTGCGATGAAGAGAGAGTAGGAAAAGTCAGATCCCTCAGATAAACTACAACGTCTGCGATGGTATGATTAGAGGTGGAACTATATAAAATGGTATAGTCCTTTCTAAATCTGGTAGCAATGGCATCCCCCTCTGTTAATAGACCACCCTCATTATCCTGAATTGGGGTGTTATTGTGTCTAATTAAGTGGGCCAATAACTGACTGGATTGATTCTCCATCTCAAAATAATATTGACGTGTAATAAAACAATTTGCGCTTAGTCTTAAGGTGAAGCACATGTTTATATAAACGAGTGAAATGTAACCAACCTGACCAGTATCGCACTGTGGTCCGAAATCCCCCTGGGAGAGAGTGATATGGAGGACACATAAAGCAGGAGAACCAAAAACATAATCAATCCTGGAGAGAGCCTGTCTCCCAGGAGAATGACAAGTGTATTCCAGAACCTGTGGGTGACAATGTCTTCATAGATCAATCCTGGAGAGAGCCTGTCTCCCAGGAGAATGACAAGTGTATTCCAGAACCTGTGGGTGACCATGTCTTCATAGATCAATCCTGGAGAGAGCCTGTCTCCCAGGAGAATGACAAGTGTATTCCAGAACCTGTGGGTGACAATGTCTTCATAGATCAATCCTGGAGAGAGCCTGTCTCCCAGGAGAATGACAAGTGTATTCCAGAACCTGTGGGTGACAATGTCTTCATAGATCAATCCTGGAGAGAGCCTGTCTCCCAGGAGAATGACAAGTGTATTCCAGAACCTGTGGGTGACAATGTCTTCATAGATCAATCCTGGAGAGAGCCTGTCTCCCAGGAGAATGACAAGTGTATTCCAGAACCTGTGGGTGACAATGTCTTCATAGATCAATCCTGGAGAGAGTCTGTCTCCCAGGAGAATGACAAGTGTATTCCAGAACCTGTGGGTGACAATGTCTTCATAGATCAATCCTGGAGAGAGCCTGTCTCCCAGGAGAATGACCCAGAACCTGTGGGTGACAATGTCTTCATAGATCAATCCTGGAGAGAGCCTGTCTCCCAGGAGAATGACAAGTGTATTCCAGAACCTGTGGGTGACAATGTCTTCATAGATCAATCCTGGAGAGAGCCTGTCTCCCAGGAGAATGACAAGTGTATTCCAGAACCTGTGGGTGACAATGTCTTCATAGATCAATCCTGGAGAGAGCCTGTCTCCCAGGAGAATGACAAGTGTATTCCAGAACCTGTGGGTGACAATGTCTTCATAGATCAATCCTGGAGAGAGCCTGTCTCCCAGGAGAATGACAAGTGTATTCCAGAACCTGTGGGTGACAATGTCTTCATAGATCAATCCTGGAGAGAGCCTGTCTCCCAGGAGAATGACAAGTGTATTCCAGAACCTGTGGGTGACAATGTCTTCATAGATCAATCCTGGAGAGAGCCTGTCTCCCAGGAGAATGACAAGTGTATTCCAGAACCTGTGGGTGACAATGTCTTCATAGATCAATCCTGGAGAGAGCCTGTCTCCCAGGAGAATGACAAGTCTATTCCAGAACCTGTGGGTGACAATGTCTTCATAGATCAATCCTGGAGAGAGCCTGTCTCCCAGGAGAATAACAAGTGTATTCCAGAACCTGTGGGTGACAATGTCTTCATAGATCAATCCTGGAGAGAGCCTGTCTCCCAGGAGAATAACAAGTGTATTCCAGAACCTGTGGGTGACAATGTCTTCATAGATCAATCCTGGAGAGAGTCTGTCTCCCAGGAGAATGACAAGTGTATTCCAGAACCTGTGGGTGACAATTTCTTCATAGATCAATCCTGGAGAGAGCCTGTCTCCCAGGAGAATAACAAGTGTATTCCAGAACCTGTGGGTGACAATGTCTTCATAGATCAATCCTGGAGAGAGCCTGTCTCCCAGGAGAATGACAAGTGTATTCCAGAACCTGTGGGTGACAATGTCTTCATAGATCAATCCTGGAGAGAGCCTGTCTCCCAGGAGAATGACAAGTGTATTCCAGAACCTGTGGGTGACAATGTCTTCATAGATCAATCCTGGAGAGAGCCTGTCTCCCAGGAGAATGACAAGTGTATTCCAGAACCTGTGGGTGACAATGTCTTCATAGATCAATCCTGGAGAGAGCCTGTCTCCCAGGAGAATGACAAGTGTATTCCAGAACCTGTGGGTGACAATGTCTTCATAGATCAATCCTGGAGAGAGCCTGTCTCCCAGGAGAATGACAAGTGTATTCCAGAACCTGTGGGTGACAATGTCTTCATAGATCAATCCTGGAGAGAGTCTGTCTCCCAGGAGAATGACAAGTGTATTCCAGAACCTGTGGGTGACAATGTCTTCATAGATCAATCCTGGAGAGAGCCTGTCTCCCAGGAGAATGACCCAGAACCTGTGGGTGACAATGTCTTCATAGATCAATCCTGGAGAGAGCCTGTCTCCCAGGAGAATGACAAGTGTATTCCAGAACCTGTGGGTGACAATGTCTTCATAGATCAATCCTGGAGAGAGCCTGTCTCCCAGGAGAATGACAAGTGTATTCCAGAACCTGTGGGTGACAATGTCTTCATAGATCAATCCTGGAGAGAGCCTGTCTCCCAGGAGAATGACAAGTGTATTCCAGAACCTGTGGGTGACAATGTCTTCATAGATCAATCCTGGAGAGAGCCTGTCTCCCAGGAGAATGACAAGTGTATTCCAGAACCTGTGGGTGACAATGTCTTCATAGATCAATCCTGGAGAGAGCCTGTCTCCCAGGAGAATGACAAGTGTATTCCAGAACCTGTGGGTGACAATGTCTTCATAGATCAATCCTGGAGAGAGCCTGTCTCCCAGGAGAATGACAAGTGTATTCCAGAACCTGTGGGTGACAATGTCTTCATAGATCAATCCTGGAGAGAGCCTGTCTCCCAGGAGAATGACAAGTCTATTCCAGAACCTGTGGGTGACAATGTCTTCATAGATCAATCCTGGAGAGAGCCTGTCTCCCAGGAGAATAACAAGTGTATTCCAGAACCTGTGGGTGACAATGTCTTCATAGATCAATCCTGGAGAGAGCCTGTCTCCCAGGAGAATAACAAGTGTATTCCAGAACCTGTGGGTGACAATGTCTTCATAGATCAATCCTGGAGAGAGTCTGTCTCCCAGGAGAATGACAAGTGTATTCCAGAACCTGTGGGTGACAATTTCTTCATAGATCAATCCTGGAGAGAGCCTGTCTCCCAGGAGAATAACAAGTGTATTCCAGAACCTGTGGGTGACAATGTCTTCATAGATCAATCCTGGAGAGAGCCTGTCTCCCAGGAGAATAACAAGTGTATTCCAGAACCTGTGGGTGACAATGTCTTCATAGATCAATCCTGGAGAGAGCCTGTCTCCCAGGAGAATGACAAGTGTATTCCAGAACCTGTGGGTGACAATGTCTTCATAGATCAATCCTGGAGAGAGCCTGTCTCCCAGGAGAATGACAAGTGTATTCCAGAACCTGTGGGTGACAATGTCTTCATAGATCAATCCTGGAGAGAGCCTGTCTCCCAGGAGAATGACAAGTGTATTCCAGAACCTGTGGGTGACAATGTCTTCATAGATCAATCCAGGCCAAACCTTCTATCAGCTGACACAAAGGAGTAGTGGGTGTTAAATTATGGGCGGGATCTTGTGAGAAACGGTCTATAGCCGGAGACATTACCTAATTTGATGTACAAAAGCAATAGCTGCCTGAAGGACGGAGGTGTTAGCCTGTGGTGGATTATATATACACAGAATAACATATGGCTTCGTGTCTATTTCAGCATAAACAAAAACGAAACCTCCAGCTGGGTCTCTTCGCGTCTGTATTGGATTCCATCGTACAGTGCGATGTATCAGCAGGGAAACCCCTCTAGAATAAAAAGTGTGAAAGGAGTGGCACGCCCATTGTATCCAAGGTTTCTTAAGGTAACTAGATCTTTCACTAATGAGGTGAATCTCCTGTAAACAGATTAGGGGGGGACGGGATCGCCTAATATGAGGGAACCCCGAGGCCCGTCATCAAGGAACAATTGTCATCACCCTCTTTATTTTTGAGGTGAGTAGATCACGTTTTACGTGGAGAGGAATTATCTTCGTCCTGATCAGTACGAGCAAAATCTTTTAGCTTATCCACTGCAGACTGAGGTTTAGATTTACGCATGGTGCACAGTATAGCTGAAATAGGTAGGTCTCACCCCACCAATAGTGTAGCAGCAAAAGTAAGGCAGCAGATACAGTCTCCTTTTAACAGAGTATGGCACACTGGTAGGAAGTTATATATGGTAAGTAAGCTCTATAGACAAAGAACCGGGTAGGCAGGCAGTCCCAGAAAGTATAGTGAGCAGGTGAGCCAAATCAGTGACATAGATGTATAACAGGCATATATGCAAAATGGCTCCGTTAGGCCGCAACTCACCACCCAGATACTGGTAACAATGGAATCTCAGGGTCTCCCTTGAGAGAAATCAAAACTGTCGTCCCCAACTGAGCCTGAGTTCTGTACCTTCACCGGCTGTCAGGGGAGACAGATAAAGAATGTTTCACCATGCGTGCCTTGCAGACACAGACAGGCCGCCATTAACCACCAGCCGCCACGAGGAACAGAAGCCCATGCAACCAGGACCACGGAGTCTGACAGAGAGGACCAAAAGACACCTGGGAGAAGCAAGAGATGTCGGGCATAAACCGTGTACCTCCGATGCAAGTGGATGCAAGTCCTTCGATGTCTCCTGGGCTGGGTTAATATCAAGTGGAAGTACGTCGAGTGCAGGCTGCAGCAGAACACCAGGCCGTCGTGCACTGTTTCCGTCCGCAGGGCCGACGAAGTCACCGAAGAATGTCCCCGGGTAGCCTGCGAGGGGTAGAGGTATGCCCAGAGTTTGTCTGGTCCCATTAAAAAGATTTACCAGCCAGGATGACAGGATAATCAGCAGGAGAGGTTACGGTCCCCGGGAGCTCAGCTCAGATACGACTATCCATGCTGCTTGCTGGCCACGCCCCAAAAATAATAATAATATTTAATAATATCATATATTATTACCCCTTTTATGGACACAGTATTTTGTCCTCTAATTTTGCCCACACAGTGTTTTGCCCCCTAAGTGCCATACACAGTAGATTTCCCCCTGTAGTGCCCTTACACAGAATAATGTCTGCTTAGTGGCCTTCACACAGTATAATGCCCCCCTCCCCTCGCTGGCACACACACAGCCCCCCTTGTAGATAGTGCCCCCTGTAGATTGTGCCATACAGCCTCCCTGTAGACTGTGCCATAATCCGCCACCCCTCCTTGTTGAGTGTCATACAGCCCACCACCTCCCCCTTGTAGACAGTGCTGTTCATTCCCCCACCTCCCCCTTGTAGATCGTGACATACAACCCCCCACCTCCCCCATGTAGACCGTGCTATACAGAGCCGCAACTCCCCCTTGTAGATCATGCCATATAGCTCCCCACCTCCCCCATGTAGACAGTGCCATACAGCCCCTCACCTCCCCCTTGTAGACAGTGCCATACAGCCCCCCACCTCCCGATGTAGACAGTGCCCCAAACACAAAAAAATTGTACACCTCTAGGCCCCGTTCCCAAGACGAACTGCGCTGCTCCGCGACGGGATCCTTGCGTAGGCCGGCGTGATCCTGTAGCCTAGTGCAGAGTTTCCCAACCTTTTCGGACTCGAGGCACCACTGGAGAAATAAAATTTCCTCAGGGCACCCCTACCAAAAATTGTTTCGAGAAAGACAGAAAACAGCTAAAAACAAGCACTACACTGAGAATATGTTCACACAGCGTTTTTTGTAAGGCAGAAAATATCTTCCTCAAAATTCCTTCAGGAATTTTATAATGCCCCCCTCCCCTCGCTGGCACACACACAGCCCCCCTTGTAGATAGTGCCCCCTGTAGATTGTGCCATACAGCCCCTCACCTCCCCCTTGTAGACAGTGCCATACAGCCCCCCACCTCCCAATGTAGACAGTGCCATACTCCCCCCAAAATTCCTTCAGGAATTTTAAGGCAGATTTTAAATTGACAGCGTTGTTTGACTTTTTTTTTTTAAGCCGTTGAAGCTAACGGAAAAGACGTAGGCAAAGAAAGCTCCAAACGAACGCCACAGGTATTTTCTGCCTCCTATTAACTTTAATTGGAGGTCAGAGGTGAAAACCACTTGAAGACCATCAGCCCGCCACTCACAGATTCCTCTGTAGATAGTGCCACACAGCCCCATTGTAGATGATAGAATCCCCCCCCCCCCTTCCTGTACATAGCGCTACTGTAGCTCCCCGAAAGAGCGGAATCCCCCTGTGGCTGGAGATTCCGCTCCTGGACGGAGCGCTTGATGACTCTGTCTATTTATGGACAGTGACGTCAAGGGCCTCTACTGAAGTGGAATCCCCGGTCACTGCATCGGCAACGCTGTGGACCGGGATTACGCTTCAGGAGTTGCCCCTGATGTCACTGTCCATATATGGACAGAGACATCAAGCGCTTCATCCAGGAGCGGAATCCCCAGCCACACAGTGGCGCTAGCAGATAGCAGAGCTGGGAGATACCTTCCTGCTTTGCTATAGTATTTAATAGTACCTGTGTACTGATCACGCAGACACTATTGAATGTGGCGTTGCTACAGCTGTAGCAGCTGCTAGCGGTGCCGCCGGCCATGGGGGGCAGATCCCGACTGGCAGCATGGGCGTCCTCATTCCCGGTGTCGCCGCTATGGCTGCTATGGGCGGAAAGGCGGATGCTGAGTCACCGGGCCCGGGCGCTTCTGAAACAAGCAGGGGAAAGGTAGCCAGTGCAGCGCCCCCTTCCACCTGCTAGAGTGATGCACCCAGTGCAATGGCACACCGTTCTGGCCGGCCCTTTGTGGCACTATGTACAAGGGGGGTGTGGCGCTTTCTACAAGGGGATGTTTGTGGCGCTATGTACAAGGGGGGTATGTGGCGTTATCTACAAGGGGATGTGTGTGGCATTATCCACAAGGTGATGTGTGTGGCTCTCCCTACAAGGGGGCTTTGTGTGGCGCAATCTACAGGAGGGCTGTGTGTGGAGCAATATACAAGGGGGTGTGGTGCTTTCTACAAGGGGGGGGGGTGTGGTGCTATCTACAGGGGGGCTGTTTGTGGCGCTATCCACAGTAGGACTGTTTGTGGCGCCATCTACAGGGGGCTGTGTGTGGCGCCATCTACAGGGGGCTGTGTGTGGCGCCATCTGCAGGGGGCAGTGTGGAGCGCCATCTACAAGGGGCACTGAGTGTGGCGCTATCTACAAGGGGCTGTGTGTGGCACTATCTACAGGGGGGCTGTGTGTGGCGCTATCTACAGGTGGGCTGTGTGTGGCGCTATCTACAAGTAGGCTGTGTGTGTCCCTATCTACAGGTGCGATGTGTGTGGCCCTATCTACAGGGGGGCTGTATGTGGCCCTATCTACAGAGGGGCTGTATGTGGCCTTATCTACAGGGGGGCTGTATGGGGCCCTATCTACAGGGGGCTGTGTGTGGCGCTATCTACGAGCTCCATCTACAAGGGGCACTGAGTGTGGCGCTATCTACAGGGGGCTGTGTGTGGCGCTATTTACAGGGGGCTGTGTGTGGCGCTATGTACAGGTGGGCTGTGTGTGGCCCTATCTACAAGTGGGCTGTGTGTGGCCCTATCTACAGGGGGGCTGTGTGTGGCCCTATCTACAGGGAGCACTGTGTGGCACTATCTACAAGGGGCAGTGTGTGGCATTCCCTACAGGGAGCAATGTGTGGCATTCCCTACAGGGAGCAGTGTGTGGCATTCCCTACAGGGAGCAGTGTGTGGCATTAGCGCCGAAACGCGCGTTGGGGTGGACCTTGGCTGCATTCATTCTGTTCATTCATTATGGGTATGTGAGACCTCCTCTATTTTGTGTACTTTACTTACCTTATTACGGAATCTCTGCATGTTTGATCCCATTGCATTTATAAATGACATGTGTGTTGTTACGTTTATTGTACCATAGTACTGCTAACTTATTTTTTGACTATAGGGTGTGATTCTATTTAGTCTACAGTACTTTGCATTCACATATGCACATAGCTGACCTATTTACTTTAATAGACTATACTCTCAAAGACGCTCACACACTCATGTCATATTATTTTCCATCAAGGGATACACATGTGTCTCACTAACCGTTCATATATAGATACATGGTTTGGTTAATGCTCCAGTCAAGGATCCGTGTTTTTACTGTGGGTTTATGGATTCTTTTTACATGTCTTATTATATGTTAATAAAATATTTTTGTATTTTCATTACTTCTTTGTTTCTCAGCATTTATTTTCTCTTTTGGTCTCGCTATCTACAGAGGGCTGTGTGTGGCGCTATCTACAGGGGGCTGTGTGTGGCGCTATGTACAGGGGGGCTGTGTGTGGCCCTATCTACAGGGGGGCTGTGTGTGGCGCTATCTACAGGGGGGCTGTGTGTGGCGCTATCTACAGGGGGGCTGTGTGTGGCGCTATCTACAGGGGGGCTGTGTGTGGCGCTATCTACAGGGGGGCTGTGTGTGGCGCTATCTACAGGGGGGCTGTGTGTGGCGCTATCTACAGGGGGGCTGTGTGTGGCGCTATCTACAGGGGGGCTGTGTGTGGCGCTATCTACAGGGGGGCTGTGTGTGGCGCTATCTACAGGGGGGCTGTGTGTGGCGCTATCTACAGGGGGGCTGTGTGTGGCGCTATCTACAGGGGGGCTGTGTGTGGCGCTATCTACAGGGGGGCTGTGTGTGGCGCTATCTACAGGGGGGCTGTGTGTGGCGCTATCTACAGGGGGGCTGTGTGTGGCGCTATCTACAGGGGGGCTGTGTGTGGCGCTATCTACAGGGGGGCTGTGTGTGGCGCTATCTACAGGGGGGCTGTGTGTGGCCCTATCTACAGGGGGGCTGTGTGTGGCCCTATCTACAAGGGAGCAATGTGTGGCATTCCCTACAGGGAGCAATGTGTGGCATTCCCTACAGGGAGCAGTGTGTGGTAATATCTACAGGGAGCAGTGTGTGGTAATATCTACAGGGAGCAGTGTGTGGTAATATCTACAGGGAGCAGTGTGTGTGGTAATATCTACAGGGAGCAGTGTGTGTGGTAATATCTACAGGGAGCAGTGTGTGTGGTAATATCTACAGGGAGCAGTGTGTGGTAATATCTACAGGGAGCAGTGTGTGTGGTAATATCTACAGGGAGCAGTGTGTGGTAATATCTACAGGGAGCAGTGTGTGTGGTAATATCTACAGGGAGCAGTGTGTGGTAATATCTACAGGGAGCAGTGTGTGTGGTAATATCTACAGGGAGCAGTGTGTGTGGTAATATCTACAGGGAGCAGTGTGTGGTAATATCTACAGGGAGCAGTGTGTGTGGTAATATCTACAGGGAGCAGTGTGTGGTAATATCTACAGGGAGCAGTGTGTGTGGTAATATCTACAGGGAGCAGTGTGTGGTAATATCTACAGGGAGCAGTGTGTGGTAATATCTACAGGGAGCAGTGTGTGTGGTAATATCTACAGGGAGCAGTGTCTGTGGTAATATCTACAGGGAGCAGTGTGTGGGGTAATATCTACAGGGAGCAGTGTGTGGGGTAATATCTACAGGGAGCAGTGTGTGTGGTAATATCTACAGGGAGCAGTGTGTGTGGTAATATCTACAGGGAGCAGTGTGTGTGGTAATATCTACAGGGAGGAGTGTGTGTGGTAATATCTACAGGGAGCAGTGTGTGTGGTAATATATACAGGGAGCAGTGTGTGTGTGGTAATATCTACAGGGAGCAGTGTGTGTGGTAATATCTACAGGGAGCAGTGTGTGTGGTAATATCTACAGGGAGCAGTGTGTGTGGTAATATCTACAGGGAGCAGTGTGTGGTAATATCTACAGGGAGCAGTGTGTGTGGTAATATCTACAGGGAGCAGTGTGTGTGGTAATATCTACAGGGAGCAGTGTGTGTGGTAATATATACAGGGAGCAGTGCGTGTGGTAATATCTACAGGGAGCAGTGTGTGTGGTAATATCTACAGGGAGCAGTGTGTGTGGTAATATATACAGGGAGCAGTGTGTGTGTTAATATCTACAGGGAGCAGTGTGTGTGGTAATATCTACAGGGAGCAGCGTGTGTGGTAATATCTACAGGGAGCAGCGTGTGTGGTAATATCTACAGGGGGGCTGTGTGTGGCCCTATCTACAAGGGGCAGTGTGTGGCAATATAAATTCTTCACACCGCGCAATCACGGAAATATAAAACCTCTCACACCGCGCAATCACCAGAAATATAAACCCCTCACACCGCGCAATCACCGGAAATATAAACCCCCCACACCGCGCAATCACCGGAAATATAAAACACCTCACACCGTGCAATCACCGGAAATATAAAACACCTCACACCGCGCAATCACCGGAAATATAAAACTCCTCTCACCGCGCAATCACCGGAAATATAAAACGTTCTGTTTCTCAAAATGGCGTCGCAAAACTGTTTTCTATTTTGGACAAATTTTTCTTTCCTTGTCGAAGATAAATCTATAAATTTGGTGTCGTCATAATCGTATTGACCCGGAGAATAAAGGTAACAAGTTATTTTCACCGCATGGTGAACGCTGCAAAAACGAAACCTAAAAATCAATAGGATTCACTGCGTTTTCCGCTATTCCAGCCCACAATTGTTTCCTCTTACCCAGTACATTATAGGGGACATTAAAGGGGTTTTCCACGATCGGACAACTGACGACCTCCACCAGATAGGCCATCGGTATATGATCTGTGGGGGTTTGACACCCGGACCCCACACCGCTCAACTGCTCCGGCTGCCTCCGGGCACCAGACGTCCATGCTGAAAGCAGATGCTCCGGTCACGGAATAGAGCGGTCGTGCTGCTGTGTTAAAGTGAATAGGAGCAGAGCATTTAGTTCTGCAGAACGGCCGCTGTTCAGTGGTCGGAGCCATTTGCTTCCGGCTCCAACTACTGCATACCGATCAAAACATCCGGCAGCAGGAGCAGCTGATCTGTGCGGGGTCCGGGTGTCGGACCCCCACCATCATATACTGATGACCTATCCAGTGGAGGTCATCCGTTGTCTGATCGTGGAAATCCCCTTTTAAAATTACTTCACGTCCAGCACAAGACATGTTCTCATACGGCTATGTCAACGGAAAAACCAAAAAGTTCTGGCTTTTGGAAGGAGGGAGAAAAAATTTGAATTGGCTGCGTGTCCAAGGGGTTAAGTACCGTTTATGTCGGCGTATAAGACGACTGGGCGTATAAGACGACCCCCAACTTTTACCCTTAAAATATAGAATTTAAGATATACTCACCATTTCGTGCAGGAGCGCTTCACTATGGCCATCGGCGGCAGGACCCAGGACTCTCTGTCTCTTTGAACTCGCGCATGCGCAGATAGGCTGCTTCATCGCTCGAGATCTGAGAGGCAGGGAATGAGAGGAAAGGGCGGGCCAGAGGATCTTACAGAGATGTTCCCTGGCGGCTAATACCGGCTTCCCTCAGATCCGTGGCGGATTCCGTGAATCCCGGGAGTCTGTGTACCGGACTGCAGGCTCACAAGGTAACACACAACCTGTGTGTAGACAATATGTAGACTAGGGATGTCACGATACCAGAATTTGGACTTCGATACCGATACTTCGTTTAGTATTGCGATTTCGATACCAATTTCGATACTTTTGCCAACAGTAATAAAAAAAAATTCTTCCGTTTTCTGATGTGAGGCGCGACGTGTGATGAATTTTGAACGCACCTCACATTAATAGTAATTAATCCCATCATGTTTCTCAGTCATATTGGGTTAATGTGCGAGGTACATGATGGGGTTAATTACTATTAATGTGAGGAACATGGAGGGTAAATTCATCGCACCTCGCGCCTCACATTAATAAGTGAATGAAAGCCGTGTTTATTTCATTTTTTTACAGCGTACACATCATAAATGATGCAAAAACATTGTTGTCCGCGCCATTACTGAATGTGTGTATTTTATGTATTGAGACTTATTTTAATGTTTATTGTAAAAAAGGTGAAGGTGTATTTATTTTTTTTACAATTTAACAATACTTTGTTTTTACTTTATTTTTAAACTTTAATGTACTGACATATATCAGATATGTGCCAGTACATTAACCTGTGGACGGATAATACACAGGCAGTTGTTAGGACATACTTGGGTATGTCCTAACAACATGAAATATGGTAAGACAGCCCTGGGGTCCGTCAATAGACCCTGGGCTGTCTGCCCATATATGGTATGGCCCTCGATCGCGTCACAGGAATTCCCTGTGACGCGATCCAGGGGCATCCCCCCTTCTCACTTTCCCCTGAATGCTGCAGTCAGCTGTGATCGCAGCATTCAGGGGAATAACGGCGGAGATGAGCGGTTTCTCTGATCTCCGCCGTTTATAGAGCGGGGCTGCGGCTGTGTAATACAGCCATTGCCCCGCTCCTGACAGGAAGTGCGCGCGCGGTCAGCATGAGGTGATGCGGCCGGCGCTGCACTAATGAGCGGCAGTTCAGGCACTGAAGACAGAACATGGGGGTGTTTTGTAGCGCGCCCGCCATGTTCTGTCTCCAGTGCCGCCGCTCATTAGTGCAGCGCTGGCCGCATTGCATCATCCTGACCCCGCGAACTTAACATGACTCAGGAGCGGGGCTGTGGCTGAATTACACAGCCGCAGCCGCGCTCCCATACATTCATGTGTATTATACTGAGCTGTGCGGCTGCAACGTGCATCCCTAATGTAGACAATATCCGGCATATAAGACGACCCCACACTTTTGACATTTTTTTAAGGGTGTAAAAAGTCGTCTTGTACGCCGATATATACGGTACATAAGAAGAGACAAACATTATTGAATGACAGACTGGTCCAGAGGGAGAGAGACCCTGCCCTCGTAGACTACTAGGGGAAGCACGGGAGAAATCTAGACGATGATGTGAGGAACAGATAAAATGAGAACAAAGAAGGTCTTGTGAGGACCGGAGATTATGTGTGGGGAGGTATTGGGAGATTAGGGCAGAGATGTTTGGAGGGGATGGTTTGTTGACAGCCTTGCATGTCATTTTTAATATGTATAACTTAATTTAGTAGGCAATGGGTGGCCAGTGACCGCAGAGGTGGAATGAGGGGAGAGGTAGATTTACCCTTGCAGCTGAGTTGAGAATGGGTAGGAGGGGTGCAATAATGTTAGATGGGAAGCCACAGAGAAGGGTGTTGGAGTAGTCTAGACAGTAGATGATGAGGGCATATATACTAGCATTTATGTCTGTTCGAGGAAAGACTGACTTCAAGAGAGTTTTTGAGGTGGAGACAGCAAGAAGTGGTAAGCGCTTGGCTGTGCTATTTGAAATTAAGGATTATCCCAATGCAGCGGACCTGTGAGACCGGGAAATGTGTGGAGCCATTAACTGTGATTTGATAGTTCTGGTAAGGGGGTTGAGTGAAATGGGGAAAAGATGATTCCGTTTTCTCCATGTTAATCTTAAGGAAGTGGGAGGTGAAAGAGGAGATAACTGTTAGACACTCTAGATAGCAGGGAGGTAACATCAAGACCAGAGGTAAATTTGACCAAAGATTTAGATGGAGAAGAGTAAGGGATCCAGAACACTGAGACCCATAAGGGAGCGATAGTAAATCTTTAGTTGGTAAGGTATGAGGAGATCCAGGAGAGGGCCAAGTCTGTGATGTCAAGGGACTAGAGAATTTGTATCAGGAGGGTGTGTTCGACTGTGCCGAAGGTGGTGGACAGGTCTAGAAGGAGGAGCACAGAGTAATGTAGAAGCAGAGGACAGGTCTAGAAGAAGGAGGAGCACAGAGTAATGTAGAAGCAGAGGACAGGTCTAGAAGGAGCACAGAGTAATGTAGAAGTAGAGGACAGGTCTTTTGGTGGGTTTTTTTTATATTATTTTTTTGTCTTTATCTAATCTTGCAGTTTGCCCTCTGGCCAATGAGTCTCATAGTAGACGGCTCCTTACAGTTCTCAGCACTCATCTCATTATCATCACAGGCAGGATTACACTGACAGGTAACATCTATATATGTAGATAACAAAGAATCCACCATTCATAATAGACTGACCCTTCCTGTTCTGTAGAGATCATTTCTCAGCACTCATCTCATTATCGTCACAGGCAGGATGAGGGTATGTGCACATGACCTCTTTTCAGACGTAATTGAGGCATTTTATGCCTCGAATTACGCCTGAAAAGACGGCTCCAATACTTCGGTAAACATCTGCCCATTGCCTGCAATGGGTCTTACGATGTTCTGTGCAGACGAGCTGTCATTTTACGCGTCGCTGTCAAAATACGGCGCGTAAAATGACGGCTCGTCAAAAGAAGTACAGGACACTTCTTGGGACGTTTTTGGAGTTGTTTTCTCATAAACAGCTCCGTATTTTCAGGCTTATTTTGTTAATCTTGTGAACATACCCTTACACTGACAGGTTACATCTATATATAGATATCACAGGATCCACCATCCATAATAGACTGATCCTCCCTGTTCTGTAGAGATCACTACTCAGCATACATCTCATTATCACCACAGGCAAGATTACACTGACAGGTAACATATATATTTAGATAACACAGGATCCACCATCCATAATAGACTGACCCTTCCTGTTCTGTAGAGATCACTTCTCAGCATACATCTCATTATCATCACAGGTAGGATTACACTGACAGGTAATATATATATATATATATATATATATATATATATATATATATATATATATATAGTGAAGGAAATATGTATTTGATCCCTTGCTGATTTTGTAAGTTTGCCCACTGTCAAAGTCATGAACAGTCTAGAATTTTTAGGCTAGGTTAATTTTACCAGTGAGATATAGATTATATAAAAAAAACTGAAAATCACATTGTCAAAATTATATATATTTATTTGCATTGTGCACAGAGAAATAAGTATTTGATCCCCGACCAACCATTAAGAGTTCAGCCTCCTCCAGACAAGTTACACGCTCCAAATCAACTTGGTGCCTGCATTATAGACAGCTCTTACATGGTCACCTGTATAAAAGACTCCTGTCCACAGACTCAATGAATCAGTCTGACTCTAACCTCTACAATATGGGCAAGACCAAAGAGCTTTCTAAGGATGTCAGGGACAAGATCATAGACCTGCACAAGGCTGGAATGGGCTACAAAACCATAAGTAAGACGCTGGGTGAGAAGGAGACAACTGTTGGTGCAATAGTAAGAAAATGGAAGACATACAAAATGACTGTCAATCGACATCGATCTGGGGCTCCATGCAAAATCTCACCTCGTGGGGTATCCTTGATCCTGAGGAAGGTGAGAGCTCAGCCGAAAACTACACGGGGGGAACTTGTTAATGTTCTCAAGGCAGCTGGGACCACAGTCACCAAGAAAACCATTGGTAACACATTACCCCGTAATGGATTAAAATCCTGCAGTGCCCGCAAGGTCCCCCTGCTCAAGAAGGCACATGTACAGGCCCGTCTGAAGTTTGCAAATGAACATCTGGATGATTCTGAGAGTGATTGGGAGAAGGTGCTGTGGTCAGATGAGACTAAAATTTAGCTCTTTGGCATTAACTCAACTCGCCGTGTTTGGAGGAAGAGAAATGCTGCCTATGACCCAAAGAACACCGTCCCCACTGTCAAGCATGAAGATGGAAACATTATGTTTTGGGGGTGTTTCTCTGCTAAGGGCACAGGACTACTTCACCACATCAATGGGAGAATGGAAGGAGCCATGTACCGTCAAATCCTGAGTGACAACCTCCTTCCCTCCACCAGGACATTAAAAATGACTCGTGGCTGGGTCTTCCAGCACGACATTGCCCTGAAACATACAGCCAATCATCTCATTATCATCACAGGCAGGATTAAGGTCTTATTACACGGCCCTGACAAGGACCGTGTAGACGACTGCCGATCAATGAGACAGCTTGTTGATTGGCGCTCATTTGCTCCTGTCACAAGGAGCTATATATGGGACCGACAACTCGTTACTCCGATCACTCGTCCCCATACATTAATATCATGTCGGTAGCACGGCTCAGGGAGATGTGCTACAGACAACGATAATATTTTGGTTTTCAAAAACGATACGATCATCTGCTGATCGCTCCCCTGTTTACACAGGGCAATTATCGGCAACGAGCGTTCTATGAATGACTGTTTGCCTGATAATTGGCCCATGTAAAAGGGCCTTTACACTGACTGGTATCACCTATATATAGATAACACAGGATACACCATTGACAATAGGTGATGGACACCGCTCCCCTCCTCCCCCTCCCTGCACAATGACCTCTGCACAGGTCACAGAGCACACCTAGAAAACTGTCCCGTAGAAGTCAATGGCTCAGCTCCAGACTATTGATTCCTAGGACCCATGTGGCTGCTGTAAACCATATCTCTTAATGCAGTTAACTGCTCAGACAAAATGGCTGCCTCCATAACCCCATCACGACTGCCATACGGCTTTTTTTTAAGTGTCGTTACTTTTTTTCTCTTCCATATGGTGGAAAGTATTACAAATTAAATAATAATTTGACATGTTTTCCTATGTTGGCCACCAGGGGGAGCACTTCCCAGAATTACAGCAAGGTGAATAAGGCAAAGCAACCTGACTCACAGCTGCTGTAAATGTGGGAGGGAATCTCATCCTACAAGCCAGGAAAAGGTGTCTTCAAATTGCTAAGCAGTGACCGGCAGCCATTTTGGGTGTGATTCTGCAGCTGGCAGAAGCTATAGGACACACCAAAAGGCTAAGGGTATGTTCACACGCTTACTAAACAAAGGGAAACCAGATCCTGATTTTCAGCCATTTTTTAATCAAACTCGTGTTTTTTACGGCCGTTTTTTGAGCTGTTTTTCTATAAAGTCAATGAAAAATGGCTCCAAAAACGTCCCAAGAAGTTATGTGCACTTCATTTTGACGGGCGTCTTTTTACGTGCCGGTTTTGGAAAACAACCATGTAAAAAACACCCTGTCGGAACAGAACGCCGTAATGGGCAGATGCTTGTAGACGTTCTGCTCAATGGCGGATTATAATATGGGCGGTTCGGGCGGCCGCCCGGGACCCGAGGCTCCCAGGGGGCCCATTGCCGCCCGAACATCACACAATCTTAAAAAACTATGCAGCGCTGCTAGCTTCCGTGCTGTCCCGCTTCCAACTGAATCTGTGTCCGCAGGACGCAGATTCAGTTGGGTTGAATGCTGGAGCCTCGCTCCAGCATTCACTCTGCCGTGAGCGGCTCGGTGCAGGCAGGCGTGATGTAGTGACATCATCGCGCCTGTCTGCACGGTGTCACTCACGTGACAGTGCAGAGGAGGAGAAGCATCCCCCACCGCCATGGGAACCGGGATAGGTAAGTAATTATGTTATTTTTATTTATTAGGTACGTACAAATGGAGGCATTATAATGTGTCACAGCTATGGGGCATTATACTGTGTAGCAGCTATGGGGGCATTATACTGTGTCACAGCTATGGGGCATTATACTGTATAGCAGCTATGGAGGCATTATACTGTGTAGCAGCTATGGGGGCATTATACTGTGTAGCAGCTATGGAGGCATTATACTGTGTCGCAGCTATGGGGGCATTATACTGTGTAGCAGCTATGGAGGCATTATACTGTGTCACAGCTATGGGGGCATTATACTGTGTCACAGCTATGGGTGCATTATACTGTGTCGCAGCTATGGGGGCATTATACTGTGTAGCAGCTATGGAGGCATTATACTGTGTAGCAGCTATGGAGGCATTATACTGTGTAGCAGCTATGGGGGCATTATACTGTGTAGCAGCTATGGGGGCATTATACTGTGTAGCAGCTATGGAGGCATTATACTGTGTAGCAGCTATGGGGGCATTATACTGTGTAGCAGCTATGGAGGCATTATACTGTGTAGCAGCTATGGAGGCATTATAATGTGTCACAGCTATGGAGGCATTATACTGTGTCACAGCTATGGGGACATTATACTGTGTAGCAGCTATGGGGGCATTATACTGTGTAGCAGCTATGGAGGCATTATACTGTGTAGCAGCTATGGAGGCATTATACTGTGTAGCAGCTATGGGGGCATTATACGGTGTCACAGCTATGGAGGCATTATACTGTATAGCAGCTATGGAGGCATTATACTGTGTAGCAGCTATGGGGGCATTATACTGTGTCACAGCTATGGAGGCATTATACTGTGTAGCAGCTATGGAGGCATTATACTGTGTAGCAGCTATGGAGGCATTATACTGTGTAGCAGCTATGGAGGCATTATACTGTGTAGCAGCTATGGGGGCATTATACTGTGTCACAGCTATGGGGCATTATACTGTATAGCAGCTATGGAGGCATTATACTGTGTCACAGCTATGGGGGCATTATACTGTGTCACAGCTATGGAGGCAATATACTGTATAGCAGCTATGGAGGCATTATACTGTGTCACAGCTATGGAGGCATTATACTGTGTCACAGCTATGGGGGCATTATACTGTGTCACAGCTATGGAGACATTATACTGTGTAGCAGCTATGGAGGCATTATACTGTGTAGCAGCTATGGAGGCATTATACTGTGTAGCAGCTATGGAGGCATTATACTGTGTCACAGCTATGGGGGCATTATACTGTGTCACAGCTATGGGGGCATTATACTGTGTAGCAGCTATGGAGGCATTATACTGTGTAGCAGCTATGGAGGCATTATACTGTGTAGCAGCCATGGGGGTATTATACTGTGTAGCAGCTATGGGGATATTATACTGTGTCACAACTATGGGGGCATTATACTGTGTCACAGCTATGGAGACATTATACTGTGTAGCAGCTATGGAGGCATTATACTGTGTAGCAGCTATGGGGGCATTATATTGTGTAGCAGCTATGGAGGCATTATACTGTGTCACAGTTATGGAGGCATTATACTGTGTAGCAGCTATGGAGGCATTATACTGTGTCACAGCTATGGGGGCATTATACTGTGTAGCAGCTATGGAGGCATTATACTGTGTAGCAGCTATGGAGGCATTATACTGTAGAGCAGCTATGGAGGCATTATACTGTGTAGCAGCTATGGGGGTATTATACTGTGTAGCAGCTATGGAGGCATTATACTGTGTCACAACTATGGGGGCATTATACTGTGTCACAGCTATGGAGGCATTATACTGTGTAGCAGCTATGGAGTCATTACACTGTGTCACAGCTATGGGGGCATTATACTGTGTCGCAGCTATGGGGCGTTATACTGTGTACCAGCTATAGAGTCATTATACTGTGTCACAGCTATGGGGGCATTATACTGTGTAGCAGCTATGGGGGCATTATACTGTGTCACAGCTATGGGGGCATTATACTGTGTAGCAGCTATGGAGGCATTATACTGTGTCACAACTATGGGGGCATTATACTGTGTCACAACTATGGGGCATTATACTGTGTAGCAGCTATGGAGTCATTACACTGTGTCACAGCTATGGGGGCATTATACTGTGTCGCAGCTATGGGGCGTTATACTGTGTACCAGCTATGGAGTCATTATACTGTGTCACAGCTATGGGGGCATTATACTGTGTAGCAGCTATGGGGGCATTATACTGTGTCACAGCTATGGAGGCATTATACTGTATAGCAGCTATGGAGGCATTATACTGTGTCACAGCTATGGAGGCATTATACTGTGTCACAGCTATGGTGGCATTATACTGTGTAGCAGCTATGGAGGCATTATACTGTGTAGCAGCTATGGGGGCATTATACTGTGTAGCAGCTATGGAGGCATTATACTGTGTAGCAGCTATGGAGGCATTATACTGTGTCACAGCTATGGAGACATTATACTGTGTCACAGCTATGGAGGCATTATACTGTGTCACAGCTATGGAGGCATTATACTGTGTAGCAGCTATGGAGGCATTATACTGTGTAGCAGCTATGGAGGCATTATACTGTGTAGCAGCTATGGGGGTATTATACTGTGTCACAGCTATGGAGGCATTATACTGTGTCACAGCTATGGGGGCATTATACTGTGTAGCAGCTATGGAGGCATTATACTGTGTAGCAGCTATGGGGGCATTATACTGTGTAGCAGCTATGGAGGCATTATAATGTGTAGCAGCTATGGAGGCATTATACTGTGTAGCAGCTATGGGGGCATTATACTGTGTAGCAGCTATGGAGGCATTATACTGTATAGCAGCTATGGAGGCATTATACTGTGTAGCAGCTATGGGGGCATTATACTGTGTAGCAGCTATGGAGGCATTATACTGTGTCACAGCTATGGAGACATTATACTGTGTCACAGCTATGGAGGCATTATACTGTGTCACAGCTATGGAGGCATTATACTGTGTAGCAGCTATGGAGGCATTATACTGTGTAGCAGCTATGGAGGCATTATACTGTGTAGCAGCTATGGGGGTATTATACTGTGTCACAGCTATGGAGG
Organism: Rhinoderma darwinii; assembly: GCF_050947455.1. NCBI lineage: Eukaryota > Metazoa > Chordata > Amphibia > Anura > Rhinodermatidae > Rhinoderma > Rhinoderma darwinii. Next base: position 345,014 of record NW_027461650.1, read on the forward strand.
CATTATACTGTGTAGCAGCTATGGGGGCATTATACTGTGTAGCAGCTATGGAGGCATTATACTGTGTAGCAGCTATGGGGGCATTATACTGTGTAGCAGCTATGGAGGCATTATAATGTGTAGCAGCTATGGAGGCATTATACTGTGTAGCAGCTATGGAGGCATTATACTGTATAGCAGCTATGGAGGCATTATACTGTGTAGCAGCTATGGGGGCATTATACTGTGTAGCAGCTATGGAGGCATTATACTGTGTAGCAGCTATGGAGGCATTATACTGTGTCACAACTATGGGGGCATTATACTGTGTAGCAGCTATGGGGGCATTATACTGTGTAGCAGCTATGGGGGCATTATACTGTGTCGCAGCTATGGAGGCATTATACTGTGTAGCAGCTATGGAGGCATTATACTGTGTAGCAGCTATGGAGGCATTATACTGTGTAGCAGCTATGGAGGCATTATACTGTGTAGCAGCTATGGAGGCATTATACTGTGTCGCAGCTATGGGGGCATTATACTGTGTAGCAGCTATGGAGGCATTATACTGTGTAGCAGCTATGGAGGCATTATACTGTGTCACAACTATGGGGGCATTATACTGTGTAGCAGCTATGGGGGCATTATACTGTGTAGCAGCTATGGGGGCATTATACTGTGTAGCAGCTATGGAGGCATTATACTGTGTAGCAGCTATGGAGGCATTATACTGTGTAGCAGCTATGGAGACATTATACTGTGTCACAGCTATGGGGGCATTATACTGTGTAGCAGCTATGGAGGCATTATACTGTGTAGCAGCTATGGAGGCATTATACTGTGTAGCAGCTATGGAGGCATTATACTGTGTAGCAGCTATGGAGGCATTATACTGTGTAGCAGCTATGGAGGCATTATACTGTGTCGCAGCTATGGGGGCATTATACTGTGTAGCAGCTATGGGGGCATTATACTGTGTCACAGCTATGGGGCATTATACTGTGTAGCAGCTATGGAGGCATTATACTGTGTAGCAGCTATGGGGGCATTATACTGTGTAGCAGCTATGGAGACATTATACTGTGTAGCAGCTATGGAGGCATTATACTGTGTAGCAGCTATGGAGACATTATACTGTGTAGCAGCTATGGAGGCATTATACTGTGTAGCAGCTATGGAGTCATTACACTGTGTAGCAGCTATGGGGGCATTATACTGTGTCACAGCTATGGAGGCATTATACTGTGTAGCAGCTATGGAGGCATTATACTGTGTAGCAGCTATGGAGGCATTATACTGTGTAGCAGCTATGGGGGCATTATACTGTGTCACAGCTATGGAGGCATTATACTGTGTAGCAGCTATGGGGGCATTATACTGTGTAGCAGCTATGGAGGCATTATACTGTGTAGCAGCTATGGGGGCATTATACTGTGTAGCAGCTATGGAGGCATTATAATGTGTAGCAGCTATGGAGGCATTATACTGTGTAGCAGCTATGGAGGCATTATACTGTATAGCAGCTATGGAGGCATTATACTGTGTAGCAGCTATGGGGGCATTATACTGTGTAGCAGCTATGGAGGCATTATACTGTGTAGCAGCTATGGAGGCATTATACTGTGTCACAACTATGGGGGCATTATACTGTGTAGCAGCTATGGGGGCATTATACTGTGTAGCAGCTATGGGGGCATTATACTGTGTCGCAGCTATGGAGGCATTATACTGTGTAGCAGCTATGGAGGCATTATACTGTGTAGCAGCTATGGAGGCATTATACTGTGTAGCAGCTATGGAGGCATTATACTGTGTAGCAGCTATGGAGGCATTATACTGTGTCGCAGCTATGGGGGCATTATACTGTGTAGCAGCTATGGAGGCATTATACTGTGTAGCAGCTATGGAGGCATTATACTGTGTCACAACTATGGGGGCATTATACTGTGTAGCAGCTATGGGGGCATTATACTGTGTAGCAGCTATGGGGGCATTATACTGTGTAGCAGCTATGGAGGCATTATACTGTGTAGCAGCTATGGAGGCATTATACTGTGTAGCAGCTATGGAGACATTATACTGTGTCACAGCTATGGGGGCATTATACTGTGTAGCAGCTATGGAGGCATTATACTGTGTAGCAGCTATGGAGGCATTATACTGTGTAGCAGCTATGGAGGCATTATACTGTGTAGCAGCTATGGAGGCATTATACTGTGTAGCAGCTATGGAGGCATTATACTGTGTCGCAGCTATGGGGGCATTATACTGTGTAGCAGCTATGGAGGCATTATACTGTGTAGCAGCTATGGAGGCATTATACTGTGTCACAACTATGGGGGCATTATACTGTGTAGCAGCTATGGGGGCATTATACTGTGTAGCAGCTATGGGGGCATTATACTGTGTAGCAGCTATGGAGGCATTATACTGTGTAGCAGCTATGGAGGCATTATACTGTGTAGCAGCTATGGAGACATTATACTGTGTCACAGCTATGGGGGCATTATACTGTGTAGCAGCTATGGAGGCATTATACTGTGTAGCATCTATGGAGGCATTATACTGTGTAGCAGCTATGGGGGTATTATACTGTGTAGCAGCTATGGAGGCATTATACTGTGTAGCAGCTATGGAGGCATTATACTGTGTCACAACTATGGGGGCATTATACTGTGTCACAGCTATGGAGACATTATACTGTGTAGCAGCTATGGGGGCATTATACTGTGTCACAGCTATGGGGGCATTATACTGTGTAGCAGCTATGGGGCATTATACTGTGTAGCAGCTATGGAGGCATTATACTGTGTAGCAGCTATGGAGGCATTATACTGTGTAGCAGCTATGGAGACATTATACTGTGTAGCAGCTATGGGGGCATTATACTGTGTAGCAGCTATGGAGGCATTATACTGTGTAGCAGCTATGGAGGCATTATACTGTGTAGCAGCTATGGAGGCATTATACTGTGTAGCAGCTATGGGGACATTATACTGTGTAGCAGCTATGGGGGCATTATACTGTGTCACAGCTATGGAGGCATTATACTGTGTAGCAGCTATGGAGGCATTATACTGTGTAGCAGCTATGGGGACATTATACTGTGTAGCAGCTATGGGGGCATTATACTGTGTAGCAGCTATGGGGGCATTATACTGTGTAGCAGCTATGGAGGCATTATACTGTGTAGCAGCTATGGGGGCATTATACTGTGTAGCAGCTTTTGAGGCATTATACTGTGTAGCAGCTATGGAGGCATTATACTGTGTAGCAGCTATGGGGGCATTATACTGTATAGCAGCTATGGAGGCATTATACTGTGTAGCAGCTATGGGGGCATTATACTGTGTAGCAGCTATGGGGGCATTATACTGTGTAGCAGCTATGGAGGCATTATACTGTGTCACAGCTATGGAGGCATTATAATGTGTCACAGCTATGGAGGCATTATACTGTGTAGCAGCTATGGAGGCATTATACTGTGTAGCAGCTATGGAGGCATTATACTGTGTAGCAGCTATGGAGACATTATACTGTGTCACAGCTATGGGGGCATTATACTGTGTAGCAGCTATGGAGGCATTATACTGTGTAGCAGCTATGGGGGTATTATACTGTGTAGCAGCTATGGAGGCATTATACTGTGTAGCAGCTATGGAGGCATTATACTGTGTAGCAGCTATGGGGGTATTATACTGTGTAGCATCTATGGAGGCATTATACTGTGTAGCAGCTATGGGGGTATTATACTGTGTAGCATCTATGGAGGCATTATACTGTGTAGCAGCTATGGGGGTATTATACTGTGTAGCAGCTATGGAGGCATTATACTGTGTAGCAGCTATGGAGGCATTATACTGTGTAGCAGCTATGGAGGCATTATACTGTGTCACAACTATGGGGGCATTATACTGTGTCACAGCTATGGAGACATTATACTGTGTAGCAGCTATGGGGGCATTATACTGTGTCACAGCTATGGGGGCATTATACTGTGTAGCAGCTATGGGGCATTATACTGTGTCACAGCTATGGGGGCATTATACTGTGTAGCAGCTATGGGGCATTATACTGTGTAGCAGCTATGGAGGCATTATACTGTGTAGCAGCTATGGAGGCATTATACTGTGTAGCAGCTATGGAGACATTATACTGTGTAGCAGCTATGGGGGCATTATACTGTGTAGCAGCTATGGAGGCATTATACTGTGTAGCAGCTATGGAGGCATTATACTGTGTAGCAGCTATGGAGGCATTATACTGTGTAGCAGCTATGGGGACATTATACTGTGTAGCAGCTATGGGGACATTATACTGTGTAGCAGCTATGGGGGCATTATACTGTGTCACAGCTATGGAGGCATTATACTGTGTAGCAGCTATGGAGGCATTATACTGTGTAGCAGCTATGGGGACATTATACTGTGTAGCAGCTATGGGGGCATTATACTGTGTCACAGCTATGGGGGCATTATACTGTGTAGCAGCTATGGAGGCATTATACTGTGTAGCAGCTATGGGGACATTATACTGTGTCACAGCTATGGGGACATTATACTGTGTAGCAGCTATGGGGGCATTATACTGTGTAGCAGCTATGGAGGCATTATACTGTGTAGCAGCTATGGGGACATTATACTGTGTCACAGCTATGGAGGCATTATACTGTGTAGCAGCTATGGAGGCATTATACTGTGTAGCAGCTATGGAGGCATTATACTGTGTCACAGCTATGGGGACATTATACTGTGTAGCAGCTATGGAGGCATTATACTGTGTCACAGCTATGGAGGCATTATACTGTGTAGCAGCTATGGAGGCATTATACTGTGTAGCAGCTATGGGGGCATTATACTGTGTAGCAGCTATGGGGGCATTATACTGTGTCACAGCTATGGGGCATTATACTGTGTAGCAGCTATGGAGGCATTATACTGTGTAGCAGCTATGGAGGCATTATACTGTGTCACAGCTATGGAGGCATTATACTGTGTCACAGCTATGGGGGCATTATACTGTGTAGCAGCTATGGGGGCAATATACTGTGTCACAGCTATGGGGCATTATACTGTGTAGCAGCTATGGAGGCATTATACTGTGTAGCAGCTATGGGGGCATTATACTGTGTAGCAGCTATGGAGACATTATACTGTGTAGCAGCTATGGAGGCATTATACTGTGTAGCAGCTATGGAGACATTATACTGTGTAGCAGCTATGGAGGCATTATACTGTGTAGCAGCTATGGAGTCATTACACTGTGTAGCAGCTATGGGGGCATTATACTGTGTCACAGCTATGGAGGCATTATACTGTGTAGCAGCTATGGAGGCATTATACTGTGTAGCAGCTATGGAGGCATTATACTGTGTAGCAGCTATGGGGGCATTATACTGTGTCACAGCTTTGGGGCATTATACTGTGTAGCAGCTATGGAGGCATTATACTGTGTAGCAGCTATGGAGGCATTATACTGTATAGCAGCTATGGAGGCATTATACTGTGTAGCAGCTATGGGGGCATTATACTGTGTCACAGCTATGGGGGCATTATACTGTGTAGCAGCTATGGAGGCATTATACTGTGTAGCAGCTATGGAGGCATTATACTGTGTCACAGCTATGGAGGCATTATACTGTGTAGCAGCTATGGAGGCATTATACTGTGTCACAGCTATGGAGACATTATACTGTGTCACAGCTATGGAGGCATTATACTGTGTCACAGCTATGGAGGCATTATACTGTGTAGCAGCTATGGAGGCATTATACTGTGTCGCAGCTATGGGGCATTATACTGTATAGCAGCTATGGAGGCATTATACTGTGTCGCAGCTATGAGGGCATTATACTGTGTAGCAGCTATGGAGGCATTATACTGTGTAGCAGCTATGGGGCATTATACTGTGTAGCAGCTATGGAGGCATTAAACTGTGTCACAGCTATGGAGGCATTAAACTGTGTCACAGCTATGGAGGCATTATACTGTGTAGCAGCTATGGAGGCATTATACTGTGTCACAGCTATGGAGGCATTATACTGTGTCGCAGCTATGGAGGCATTATACTGTGTAGCAGCTATGGGGGCATTATACTGTGTAGCAGCCATGGAGGCATTATACTGTGTAGCAGCTATGGGGGCATTATACTGTGTCACAGCTATGGAGACATTATACTGTGTAGCAGCTATGGAGGCATTATATTGTGTCACAGCTATGGAGGCATTATACTGTGTAGCAGCTATGGGGGCATTATACTGTGTAGCAGCTATGGAGGCATTATACTGTGTAGCAGCTATGGGGGCATTATACTGTATAGCAGCTATGGGGGCATTATACTGTATAGCAGCTATGGAGGCATTATACTGTGTAGCAGCTATGGAGGCATTATACTGTGTAGCAGCTATGGGGGCATTATACTGTGTCGCAGCTATGGAGGCATTATACTGTGTCACAGCTATGGAGGCATTATACTGTGTAGCAGCTATGGAGGCAATATACTGTGTAACAGCTATGGGGGCATTATACTGTGTAGCAGCTATGGAGGCATTATACTGTGTAGCAGCTATGGAGGCATTATACTGTGTAGCAGCTATGGAGGCATTATACTGTGTCACAGCTATGGGGGCATTATACTGTGTAGCAGCTATGGAGGCATTATACTGTGTCACAGCTATGGAGGCATTATACTGTGTCACAGCTATGGGGCATTATACTGTGTCACAGCTATGGAGACATTATACTGTGTAGCAGCTATGGAGGCATTATACTGTGTCACAGCTATGGAGGCATTATACTGTGTCACAGCTATGGAGACATTATACTGTGTAGCAGCTATGGATGCATTATACTGTGTAGCAGCTATGGAGACATTATACTGTGTAGCAGCTATGGGGCATTATACTGTGTCACAGCTATGGAGACATTATACTGTGTAGCAGCTATGGGGCATTATACTGTGTCACAGCTATGGAGACATTATACTGTGTAGCAGCTATGGATGCATTATACTGTGTAGCAGCTATGGAGACATTATACTGTGTCACAGCTATGGGGGCATTATACTGTGTAGCAGCTATGGAGGCATTATACTGTGTAGCAGCTATGGGGGTATTATACTGTGTAGCAGCTATGGAGGCATTATACTGTGTCACAGCTATGGGGGCATTATACTGTGTCACAACTATGGGGGCATTATACTGTGTCACAGCTATGGAGGCATTATACTGTGTCACAGCTATGGGGCATTATACTGTGTAGCAGCTATGGAGGCATTATACTGTGTCACAACTATGGGGGCATTATACTGTGTCGCAGCTATGGAGGCATTATACTGTGTCACAACTATGGGGCATTATACTGTGTCACAGCTATGGAGGCATTATACTGTGTAGCAGCTATGGATGCATTATACTGTGTCACAGCTATGGGGGCATTATACTGTGTAGCAGCTATGGATGCATTATACTGTGTCACAGCTATGGGGGCATTATACTGTGTAGCAGCTATGGAGGCATTATACTGTGTCACAACTATGGGGGCATTATACTGTGTCGCAGCTATGGGGCATTATACTGTGTAGCAGCTATGGAGGCATTATACTGTGTCACAGCTATGGAGGCATTATACTGTGTAGCAGCTATGGGGGCATTATACTGTGTCGCAGCTATGGAGGCATTATACTGTGTAGCAGCTATGGGGGCATTATACTGTGTCACAGCTATGGGGCATTATACTGTGTAGCAGCTATGGAGGCATTATACTGTGTAGCAGCTATGGAGGCATTATACTGTGTCACAGCTATGGAGGCATTATACTGTGTCACAGCTATGGGGGCATTATACTGTGTAGCAGCTATGGGGGCATTATACTGTGTCACAGCTATGGGGCATTATACTGTGTAGCAGCTATGGAGGCATTATACTGTGTAGCAGCTATGGGGGCATTATACTGTGTAGCAGCTATGGAGACATTATACTGTGTAGCAGCTATGGAGGCATTATACTGTGTAGCAGCTATGGAGACATTATACTGTGTAGCAGCTATGGAGGCATTATACTGTGTAGCAGCTATGGAGTCATTACACTGTGTAGCAGCTATGGGGGCATTATACTGTGTCACAGCTATGGAGGCATTATACTGTGTAGCAGCTATGGAGGCATTATACTGTGTAGCAGCTATGGAGGCATTATACTGTGTAGCAGCTATGGGGGCATTATACTGTGTCACAGCTATGGGGCATTATACTGTGTAGCAGCTATGGAGGCATTATACTGTGTAGCAGCTATGGAGGCATTATACTGTATAGCAGCTATGGAGGCATTATACTGTGTCACAGCTATGGGGGCATTATACTGTGTAGCAGCTATGGAGGCATTATACTGTGTCACAGCTATGGAGGCATTATACTGTGTAGCAGCTATGGAGGCATTATACTGTGTCACAGCTATGGAGACATTATACTGTGTAGCAGCTATGGAGGCATTATACTGTGTCACAGCTATGGAGGCATTATACTGTGTCACAGCTATGGAGGCATTATACTGTGTCACAGCTATGGAGGCATTATACTGTGTAGCAGCTATGGAGGCATTATACTGTGTCGCAGCTATGGGGCATTATACTGTATAGCAGCTATGGAGGCATTATACTGTGTCGCAGCTATGAGGGCATTATACTGTGTAGCAGCTATGGAGGCATTATACTGTGTAGCAGCTATGGGGCATTATACTGTGTAGCAGCTATGGAGGCATTAAACTGTGTCACAGCTATGGAGGCATTATACTGTGTAGCAGCTATGGAGGCATTATACTGTGTCACAGCTATGGAGGCATTATACTGTGTCGCAGCTATGGAGGCATTATACTGTGTAGCAGCTATGGGGGCATTATACTGTGTAGCAGCCATGGAGGCATTATACTGTGTAGCAGCTATGGAGGCATTATATTGTGTCACAGCTATGGAGGCATTATACTGTGTAGCAGCTATGGGGGCATTATACTGTGTAGCAGCTATGGAGGCATTATACTGTGTAGCAGCTATGGGGGCATTATACTGTATAGCAGCTATGGGGGCATTATACTGTATAGCAGCTATGGAGGCATTATACTGTGTAGCAGCTATGGAGGCATTATACTGTGTAGCAGCTATGGGGGCATTATACTGTGTCGCAGCTATGGAGGCATTATACTGTGTCACAGCTATGGAGGCATTATACTGTGTAGCAGCTATGGAGGCAATATACTGTGTAACAGCTATGGGGGCATTATACTGTGTAGCAGCTATGGAGGCATTATACTGTGTAGCAGCTATGGAGGCATTATACTGTGTAGCAGCTATGGAGGCATTATACTGTGTCACAGCTATGGGGGCATTATACTGTGTAGCAGCTATGGAGGCATTATACTGTGTCACAGCTATGGAGGCATTATACTGTGTCACAGCTATGGAGGCATTATACTGTGTCACAGCTATGGGGGCATTATACTGTGTAGCAGCTATGGAGGCATTATACTGTGTAGCAGCTATGGGGGTATTATACTGTGTAGCAGCTATGGAGGCATTATACTGTGTCACAGCTATGGGGGCATTATACTGTGTTACAACTATGGGGGCATTATACTGTGTCACAGCTATGGAGGCATTATACTGTGTCACAGCTATGGGGCATTATACTGTGTAGCAGCTATGGAGGCATTATACTGTGTCACAACTATGGGGGCATTATACTGTGTCGCAGCTATGGAGGCATTATACTGTGTCACAACTATGGGGCATTATACTGTGTCACAGCTATGGAGGCATTATACTGTGTAGCAGCTATGGATGCATTATACTGTGTCACAGCTATGGGGGCATTATACTGTGTAGCAGCTATGGATGCATTATACTGTGTCACAGCTATGGGGGCATTATACTGTGTAGCAGCTATGGATGCATTATACTGTGTCACAGCTATGGGGGCATTATACTGTGTAGCAGCTATGGAGGCATTATACTGTGTCACAACTATGGGGGCATTATACTGTGTCGCAGCTATGGGGCATTATACTGTGTAGCAGCTATGGAGGCATTATACTGTGTCACAGCTATGGAGGCATTATACTGTGTAGCAGCTATGGGGGCATTATACTGTGTAGCAGCTATGGAGGCATTATACTGTGTCACAGCTATGGAGGCATTATACTGTATAGCAGCTATGGAGGCATTATACTGTGTCACAGCTATGGAGGCATTATACTGTGTAGCAGCTATGGAGGCATTATACTGTGTCACAGCTATGGGGGCATTATACTGTATAGCAGCTATGGAGGCATTATACTGTGTCACAGCTATGGAGGCATTATACTGTGTAGCAGCTATGGGGGCATTATACTGTGTAGCAGCTATGGATGCATTATACTGTGTCACAGCTATGGGGGCATTATACTGTGTAGCAGCTATGGAGGCATTATACTGTGTAGCAGCTATGGGGGCATTATACTGTGTCACAGCTATGGGGGCATTATACTGTGTCACAGCTATGGGGGCATTATACTTTGTCACAGCTATGGAGACATTATACTTTGTAGCAGCTATGGAGGCATTATACTGTGTAGCAGCTATGGATGCATTATACTGTGTAGCAGCTATGGAGGCATTATACTGTGTCACAGCTATGGGGGCATTATACTGTGTAGCAGCTATGGAGGCATTATACTGTGTAGCAGCTATGGAGGCATTATACTGTGTAGCAGCTATAAGGGTATTATACTGTGTAGCAGCTATGGAGGCATTATACTGTGTAGCAGCTATGGAGGCATTATACTGTGTCACAGCTATGGAGACATTATACTGTGTCACAGCTATGGGGGCATTATACTGTGTAGCAGCTATGGAGGCATTATACTGTGTCACAGCTATGGAGACATTATACTGTGTCACAGCTATGGAGGCATTATACTGTGTAGCAGCTATGGGGGCATTATACTGTGTCACAGCTATGGGGCATTATACTGTGTCACAGCTATGGAGGCATTATACTGTGTCACAGCTATGGAGACATTATACTGTGTAGCAGCTATGGGGCATTAAACTGTGTCACAGCTATGGGGGCATTATACTGTGAAGCAGCTATGGGGACATTATACTGTGTCACAGCTATGGAGGCATTATACTGTGTAGCAGCTATGGAGGCATTATACTGTGTAGCAGCTATGGAGGCATTATACTGTGTAGCAGCTATGGAGGCATTATACTGTGTCACAGCTATGGAGACATTATACTGTGTAGCAGCTATGGAGGCATTATACTGTGTAGCAGCTATGGAGGCATTATACTGTGTAGCAGCTATGGGGGCATTATACTGTGTAGCAGCTATGGAGACATTATACTGTGTCACAGCTATGGGGGCATTATACTGTGTAGCAGCTATGGAGACATTATACTGTGTAGCAGCTATGGAGGCATTATATTGTGTAGCAGCTATGGAGGCATTATACTGTGTAGCAGCTATGGGGGCATTATACTGTGTCGCAGCTATGGAGGCATTATACTGTGTCACAGCTATGGAGGCATTATACTGTGTAGCAGCTATGGAGGCAATATACTGTGTAACAGCTATGGGGGCATTATACTGTGTAGCAGCTATGGAGGCATTATACTGTGTAGCAGCTATGGAGGCATTATACTGTGTAGCAGCTATGGAGGCATTATACTGTGTCACAGCTATGGGGGCATTATACTGTGTAGCAGCTATGGAGGCATTATACTGTGTCACAGCTATGGAGGCATTATACTGTGTCACAGCTATGGGGCATTATACTGTGTCACAGCTATGGAGACATTATACTGTGTAGCAGCTATGGAGGCATTATACTGTGTCACAGCTATGGAGGCATTATACTGTGTCACAGCTATGGAGGCATTATACTGTGTCACAGCTATGGAGGCATTATACTGTGTCACAGCTATGGGGGCATTATACTGTGTAGCAGCTATGGAGGCATTATACTGTGTAGCAGCTATGGGGGCATTATACTGTGTAGCAGCTATGGGGGCATTATACTGTGTCACAGCTATGGAGGCATTATACTGTGTAGCAGCTATGGGGGCATTATACTGTGTCACAGCTATGGAGACATTATACTTGGTAGCAGCTATGGGGGCATTATACTGTGTAGCAGCTATGGAGGCATTATACTGTGTAGCAGCTATGGGGGCATTATACTGTATAGCAGCTATGGGGGCATTATACTGTATAGCAGCTATGGAGGCATTATACTGTGTAGCAGCTATGGAGGCATTATACTGTGTAGCAGCTATGGGGGCATTATACTGTGTCGCAGCTATGGAGGCATTATACTGTGTCACAGCTATGGAGGCATTATACTGTGTAGCAGCTATGGAGGCAATATACTGTGTAACAGCTATGGGGGCATTATACTGTGTAGCAGCTATGGAGGCATTATACTGTGTAGCAGCTATGGAGGCATTATACTGTGTAGCAGCTATGGAGGCATTATACTGTGTCACAGCTATGGGGGCATTATACTGTGTAGCAGCTATGGAGGCATTATACTGTGTCACAGCTATGGAGGCATTATACTGTGTCACAGCTATGGGGGCATTATACTGTGTAGCAGCTATGGAGGCATTATACTGTGTAGCAGCTATGGAGGCATTATACTGTGTAGCAGCTATGGAGGCATTATACTGTGTCACAGCTATGGGGCATTATACTGTGTCACAGCTATGGAGACATTATACTGTGTAGCAGCTATGGAGGCATTATACTGTGTCACAGCTATGGAGGCATTATACTGTGTCACAGCTATGGAGGCATTATACTGTGTCACAGCTATGGGGGCATTATACTGTGTAGCAGCTATGGAGGCATTATACTGTGTAGCAGCTATGGAGGCATTATACTGTGTAGCAGCTATGGAGGTATTATACTGTGTCACAGCTATGGGGGCATTATACTGTGTAGCAGCTATGGAGGCATTATACTGTGTAGCAGCTATGGGGGTATTATACTGTGTAGCAGCTATGGAGGCATTATACTGTGTCACAGCTATGGAGGCATTATACTGTGTAGCAGCTATGGAGGTATTATACTGTGTCACAGCTATGGGGGCATTATACTGTGTAGCAGCTATGGAGGCATTATACTGTGTAGCAGCTATGGGGGTATTATACTGTGTAGCAGCTATGGAGGCATTATACTGTGTCACAGCTATGGAGGCATTATACTGTGTCACAGCTATGGATGCATTATACTGTGTAGCAGCTATGGAGACATTATACTGTGTCACAGCTATGGAGGCATTATACTGTGTAGCAGCTATGGAGGTATTATACTGTGTCACAGCTATGGGGGCATTATACTGTGTAGCAGCTATGGAGGCATTATACTGTGTAGCAGCTATGGGGGTATTATACTGTGTAGCAGCTATGGAGGCATTATACTGTGTCACAGCTATGGGGGCATTATACTGTGTCACAACTATGGGGGCATTATACTGTGTCACAGCTATGGAGGCATTATACTGTGTCACAGCTATGGGGCATTATACTGTGTAGCAGCTATGGAGGCATTATACTGTGTCACAACTATGGGGGCATTATACTGTGTCGCAGCTATGGAGGCATTATACTGTGTCACAACTATGGGGCATTATACTGTGTCACAGCTATGGAGGCATTATACTGTGTAGCAGCTATGGATGCATTATACTGTGTCACAGCTATGGGGGCATTATACTGTGTAGCAGCTATGGATGCATTATACTGTGTCACAGCTATGGGGGCATTATACTGTGTAGCAGCTATGGATGCATTATACTGTGTCACAGCTATGGGGGCATTATACTGTGTAGCAGCTATGGAGGCATTATACTGTGTCACAACTATGGGGGCATTATACTGTGTCGCAGCTATGGGGCATTATACTGTGTAGCAGCTATGGAGGCATTATACTGTGTCACAGCTATGGAGGCATTATACTGTGTAGCAGCTATGGGGGCATTATACTGTGTAGCAGCTATGGAGGCATTATACTGTGTCGCAGCTATGGGGCATTATACTGTGTAGCAGCTATGGGGGCATTATACTGTGTAGCAGCTATGGAGACATTATACTGTGTCACAGCTATGGAGGCATTATACTGTGTCACAGCTATGGAGGCATTATACTGTATAGCAGCTATGGAGGCATTATACTGTGTCACAGCTATGGGGGCATTATACTGTATAGCAGCTATGGAGGCATTATACTGTGTCACAGCTATGGAGGCATTATACTGTGTCACAGCTATGGGGGCATTATACTGTGTAGCAGCTATGGGGCATTATACTGTGTAGCAGCTATGGAGGCATTATACTGTGTCACAGCTATGGAGGCATTATACTGTGTAGCAGCTATGGAGGCATTATACTGTGTCACAGCTATGGGGGCATTATACTGTATAGCAGCTATGGAGGCATTATACTGTGTCACAGCTATGGAGGCATTATACTGTGTAGCAGCTATGGGGGCATTATACTGTGTAGCAGCTATGGATGCATTATACTGTGTCACAGCTATGGGGGCATTATACTGTGTAGCAGCTATGGAGGCATTATACTGTGTAGCAGCTATGGGGGCATTATACTGTGTCACAGCTATGGGGGCATTATACTGTGTCACAGCTATGGGGGCATTATACTTTGTCACAGCTATGGAGACATTATACTTTGTAGCAGCTATGGAGGCATTATACTGTGTAGCAGCTATGGATGCATTATACTGTGTAGCAGCTATGGAGGCATTATACTGTGTCACAGCTATGGGGGCATTATACTGTGTAGCAGCTATGGAGGCATTATACTGTGTAGCAGCTATGGAGGCATTATACTGTGTAGCAGCTATAAGGGTATTATACTGTGTAGCAGCTATGGAGGCATTATACTGTGTAGCAGCTATGGAGGCATTATACTGTGTAGCAGCTATGGAGACATTATACTGTGTAGCAGCTATGGAGGCATTATACTGTGTAGCAGCTATGGAGGCATTATACTGTGTCACAGCTATGGAGGCATTATACTGTGTAGCAGCTATGGAGACATTATACTGTGTAGCAGCTATGGAGGCATTATACTGTGTCACAGCTATGGAGACATTATACTGTGTCACAGCTATGGGGGCATTATACTGTGTAGCAGCTATGGAGGCATTATACTGTGTCACAGCTATGGAGACATTATACTGTGTCACAGCTATGGAGGCATTATACTGTGTAGCAGCTATGGGGGCATTATACTGTGTCACAGCTATGGGGCATTATACTGTGTCACAGCTATGGGGCATTAAACTGTGTCACAGCTATGGGGGCATTATACTGTGTAGCAGCTATGGGGACATTATACTGTGTCACAGCTATGGAGGCATTATACTGTGTAGCAGCTATGGAGGCATTATACTGTGTAGCAGCTATGGAGGCATTATACTGTGTAGCAGCTATGGAGGCATTATACTGTGTCACAGCTATGGAGACATTATACTGTGTAGCAGCTATGGAGGCATTATACTGTGTAGCAGCTATGGAGGCATTATACTGTGTAGCAGCTATGGGGGCATTATACTGTGTAGCAGCTATGGAGACATTATACTGTGTCACAGCTATGGGGGCATTATACTGTGTAGCAGCTATGGAGACATTATACTGTGTAGCAGCTATGGAGGCATTATATTGTGTAGCAGCTATGGGGGCATTATACTGTGTAGCAGCTATGGGGGCATTATACTGTGTCACAGCTATGGAGGCATTATACTGTGTAGCAGCTATGGAGGCATTATACTGTGTCACAGCTATGGAGGCATTATACTGTGTCACAGCTATGGGGGCATTATACTTTGTCACAGCTATGGAGGCATTATACTGTGTCACAGCTATGGGGGCATTATACTGTGTCACAGCTATGGGGCATTATACTGTGTCACAGCTATGGGGGCATTATACTGTGTAGCAGCTATGGGGGCATTATACTGTGTAGCAGCTATGGAGGCATTATACTGTGTCACAGCTATGGGGGCATTATACTGTGTAGCAGCTATGGAGGCATTATACTGTGTCACAGCTATGGAGGCATTATACTGTGTCACAGCTATGGAGGCATTATACTGTGTCACAGCTATGGAGGCATTATACTGTGTAGCAGCTATGGAGGCATTATACTGTGTAGCAGCTATGGGGGCATTATACTGTGTAGCAGCTATGGGGGTATTATACTGTGTAGCAGCTATGGAGGCATTATACTGTGTAGCAGCTATGGAGGCATTATACTGTGTAGCAGCTATGGGGCATTATACTGTGTCACAGCTATGGAGGCATTATACTGTGTCACAGCTATGGAGGCATTATACTGTGTCACAGCTATGGGGCATTATACTGTATAGCAGCTATGGAGGCATTATACTGTGTAGCAGCTATGGAGGCATTATACTGTGTAGCAGCTATGGGGGCATTATACTGTGTCGCAGCTATGAGGGCATTATACTGTGTAGCAGCTATGGAGACATTATACTGTGTCACAGCTATGGAGGCATTATACTGTATAGCAGCTATGGAGGCATTATACTGTGTCACAGCTATGGAGGCATTAAACTGTGTCACAGCTATGGAGGCATTATACTGTGTAGCAGCTATGGAGGCATTATACTGTGTCACAGCTATGGAGGCATTATACTGTGTAGCAGCTATGGGGGCATTATACTGTGTAGCAGCTATGGAGGCATTATACTGTGTAGCAGCTATGGAGGCATTATATTGTGTCACAGCTATGGAGGCATTATACTGTGTAGCAGCTATGGAGGCATTATACTGTGTCACAGCTATGGAGGCATTATACTGTGTAGCAGCTATGGGGGCATTATACTGTGTCGCAGCTATGGGGACATTATACTGTGTAGCAGCTATGGAGGCATTATACTGTGTAGCAGCTATGGGGGCATTATACTGTGTCACATCTATGGAGGCATTATACTGTGTAGCAGCTATGGGGGCATTATACTGTGTCACAGCTATGGAGGCATTATACTGTGTAGCAGCTATGGGGGCATTATACTGTGTAGCAGCTATGGAGGCATTATACTGTGTAGCAGCTATGGAGTCATTATACTGTGTCACAGCTATGGAGACATTATACTGTGTAGCAGCTATGGAGGCATTATACTGTGTCACAGCTATGGGGGCATTATATTGTGTAGCAGCTATGGAGGCATTATACTGTGTCACAGCTATGGGGGCATTATACTGTGTAGCAGCTATGGAGGCATTATACTGTGTAGCAGCTATGGAGACATTATACTGTGTAGCAGCTATGGAGGCATTATACTGTGTCGCAGCTATGGAGGCATTATACTGTGTCGCAGCTATGGAGGCATTATACTGTGTCACAGCTATGGGGGCATTATACTGTGTAGCAGCTATGGAGGCATTATACTGTGTAGCAGCTATGGAGGCATTATACTGTGTAGCAGCTATGGGGGCATTATACTGTGTAGCAGCTATGGGGGTATTATACTGTGTAGCAGCTATGGAGGCATTATACTGTGTAGCAGCTATGGGGGTATTATACTGTGTAGCAGCTATGGAGGCATTATACTGTGTCACAACTATGGGGGCATTATACTGTGTCACAGCTATGGAGGCATTATACTGTGTCACAGCTATGGGGGCATTATACTGTGTCACAGCTATGGGGGCATTATACTGTGTAGCAGCTATGGGGGCATTATACTGTGTCACATCTATGGAGGCATTATACTGTGTAGCAGCTATGGGGGCATTATACTGTGTCACAGCTATGGAGGCATTATACTGTGTAGCAGCTATGGGGGCATTATACTGTGTAGCAGCTATGGAGGCATTATACTGTGTAGCAGCTATGGAGTCATTATACTGTGTCACAGCTATGGAGACATTATACTGTGTAGCAGCTATGGGGGCATTATACTGTGTAGCAGCTATGGGGGCATTATACTGTGTAGCAGCTATGGGGGCATTATACTGTGTCACAGCTATGGAGGCATTATACTGTGTAGCAGCTATGGAGGCATTATACTGTGTCACAACTATGGGGGCATTATACTGTGTCACAGCTATGGGGGCATTATACTGTGTCGCAGCTATGGGGCATTATACTGTGTAGCAGCTATGGAGTCATTATACTGTGTCACAGCTATGGGGGCATTATACTGTGTAGCAGCTATGGGGGCATTATACTGTGTAGCAGCTATGGAGGCATTATACTGTGTAGCAGCTATGGATGGATTATACTGTGTCACAGCTATGGGGGCATTATACTGTGTAGCAGCTATGGAGGCATTATACTGTGTCACAACTATGGGGGCATTATACTGTGTAGCAGCTATGGGGACATTATACTGTGTCGCAGCTATGGGGCATTATACTGTGTAGCAGCTATGGAGGCATTATACTGTGTCACAGCTATGGAGGCATTATACTGTGTAGCAGCTATGGGGGCATTATACTGTGTAGCAGCTATGGAGACATTATACTGTGTCACAGCTATGGAGGCATTATACTGTGTAGCAGCTATGGAGGCATTATACTGTGTCACAGCTATGGAGGCATTATACTGTGTAGCAGCTATGGAGGCATTATACTGTGTAGCAGCTATGGAGGCATTATACTGTGTCACAGCTATGGAGACATTATACTGTGTCACAGCTATGGAGGCATTATACTGTGTAGCAGCTATGGGGGCATTATACTGTGTCACAGCTATGGGGCATTATACTGTGTCACAGCTATGGGGCATTAAACTGTGTCACAGCTATGGGGGCATTATACTGTGTAGCAGCTATGGGGACATTATACTGTGTCACAGCTATGGAGGCATTATACTGTGTCACAGCTATGGAGGCATTATACTGTGTCACAGCTATGGAGACATTATACTGTGTAGCAGCTATGGAGGCATTATACTGTGTAGCAGCTATGGAGGCATTATACTGTGTAGCAGCTATGGGGGCATTATACTGTGTAGCAGCTATGGAGACATTATACTGTGTCACAGCTATGGGGGCATTATACTGTGTCACAGCTATGGAGGCATTATACTGTATAGCAGCTATGGAGGCATTATACTGTGTCACAGCTATGGAGGCATTAAACTGTGTCACAGCTATGGAGGCATTATACTGTGTAGCAGCTATGGAGGCATTATACTGTGTCACAGCTATGGAGGCATTATACTGTGTAGCAGCTATGGGGGCATTATACTGTGTAGCAGCTATGGAGGCATTATACTGTGTAGCAGCTATGGAGGCATTATACTGTGTCACAGCTATGGAGGCATTATACTGTGTAGCAGCTATGGAGGCATTATACTGTGTCACAGCTATGGAGGCATTATACTGTGTAGCAGCTATGGGGGCATTATACTGTGTCGCAGCTATGGGGACATTATACTGTGTAGCAGCTATGGAGGCATTATACTGTGTAGCAGCTATGGGGGCATTATACTGTGTCACATCTATGGAGGCATTATACTGTGTAGCAGCTATGGGGGCATTATACTGTGTCACAGCTATGGAGGCATTATACTGTGTAGCAGCTATGGGGGCATTATACTGTGTAGCAGCTATGGAGGCATTATACTGTGTAGCAGCTATGGAGTCATTATACTGTGTCACAGCTATGGAGACATTATACTGTGTAGCAGCTATGGAGGCATTATACTGTGTCACAGCTATGGGGGCATTATATTGTGTAGCAGCTATGGAGGCATTATACTGTGTCACAGCTATGGGGGCATTATACTGTGTCACAGCTATGGAGACATTATACTGTGTAGCAGCTATGGAGGCATTATACTGTGTAGCAGCTATGGAGGCAATATACTGTGTAGCAGCTATGGAGACATTATACTGTGTAGCAGCTATGGAGGCATTATACTGTGTAGCAGCTATGGAGGCATTATACTGTGTCGCAGCTATGGAGGCATTATACTGTGTCACAGCTATGGGGGCATTATACTGTGTAGCAGCTATGGAGGCATTATACTGTGTAGCAGCTATGGAGGCATTATACTGTGTAGCAGCTATGGGGGCATTATACTGTGTAGCAGCTATGGGGGTATTATACTGTGTAGCAGCTATGGAGGCATTATACTGTGTAGCAGCTATGGGGGTATTATACTGTGTAGCAGCTATGGAGGCATTATACTGTGTCACAACTATGGGGGCATTATACTGTGTCACAGCTATGGAGGCATTATACTGTGTAGCAGCTATGGAGGCATTATACTGTGTCACAACTATGGGGGCATTATACTGTGTCACAGCTATGGGGGCATTATACTGTGTCGCAGCTATGGGGCATTATACTGTGTAGCAGCTATGGAGTCATTATACTGTGTCACAGCTATGGGGGCATTATACTGTGTAGCAGCTATGGGGGCATTATACTGTGTAGCAGCTATGGGGGCATTATACTGTGTCACAACTATGGGGGCATTATACTGTGTAGCAGCTATGGATGCATTATACTGTGTCACAGCTATGGGGGCATTATACTGTGTAGCAGCTATGGAGGTATTATACTGTGTCACAACTATGGGGGCATTATACTGTGTAGCAGCTATGGGGACATTATACTGTGTCGCAGCTATGGGGCATTATACTGTGTAGCAGCTATGGAGGCATTATACTGTGTCACAGCTATGGAGGCATTATACTGTGTCACAGCTATGGAGGCATTATACTGTGTAGCAGCTATGGAGACATTATACTGTGTCACAGCTATGGAGGCATTATACTGTGTAGCAGCTATGGAGGCATTATACTGTGTCACAGCTATGGGGGCATTATACTGTATAGCAACTATGGAGGCATTATACTGTGTCACAGCTATGGAGGCATTATACTGTGTAGCAGCTATGGGGGCATTATACTGTGTAGCAGCTATGGAGGCATTATACTGTGTAGCAGCTATGGAGGCATTATACTGTGTAGCAGCTATGGAGGCATTATACTGTGTAGCAGCTATGGAGGCATTATACTGTGTCACAGCTATGGGGGCATTATACTGTGTAGCAGCTATGGAGGCATTATACTGTGTAGCAGCTATGGGGGCATTATACTGTGTCACAGCTATGGGGCATTATACTGTGTCACAGCTATGGGGCATTATACTGTGTCACAGCTATGGGGGCATTATACTGTGTAGCAGCTATGGGGACATTATACTGTGTAGCAGCTATGGAGACATTATACTGTGTCACAGCTATGGGGGCATTATACTGTGTAGCAGCTATGGAGACATTATACTGTGTAGCAGCTATGGAGGCATTATATTGTGTAGCAGCTATGGGGGCATTCTACTGTGTAGCAGCTGTGGGGGCATTATACTGTGTCACAGCTATGGAGGCATTATACTGTGTAGCAGCTATGGAGGCATTATACTGTGTCACAGCTATGGAGACATTATACTGTGTAGCAGCTATGGAGGCATTATACTGTGTAGCAGCTATGGAGGCATTATACTGTGTAGCAGCTATGGAGACATTATACTGTGTAGCAGCTATGGGGGTATTATACTGTGTAGCAGCTATGGAGGCATTATACTGTGTAGCAGCTATGGAGGCATTATACTGTGTCACAGCTATGGAGGCATTATACTGTGTAGCAGCTATGGAGGCATTATACTGTGTCACAGCTATGGGGGCATTATACTGTGTCACAGCTATGGGGCATTATACTGTATAGCAGCTATGGAGGCATTATACTGTGTCACAGCTATGGAGGCATTATACTGTGTCACAGCTATGGGGGCATTATACTGTGTCACAGCTATGGAGACATTATACTGTGTAGCAGCTATAGAGGCATTATACTGTGTCACAGCTATGGAGGCATTATACTGTGTAGCAGCTATGGAGGCATTATACTGTGTAGCAGCTATGGAGGCATTATACTGTGTAGCAGCTATGGGGGCATTATACTGTGTAGCAGCTATGGGGGCATTATACTGTGTCACAGCTATGGAGACATTATACTGTGTAGCAGCTATGAGGCATTATACTGTGTCGCAGCTATGGGGGCATTATACTGTGTAGCAGCTATGGAGGCATTATACTGTGTAGCAGCTATGGAGGCATTATACTGTGTAGCAGCTATGGAGGCATTATACTGTGTAGCAGCTATGGGGGTATTATACTGTGTCACAGCTATGGGGGCATTATACTGTGTCACAGCTATGGGGCATTATACTGTGTAGCAGCTATGGAGGCATTATACTGTGTCACAGCTATGGGGGCATTATACTGTGTCACAGCTATGGAGACATTATACTGTGTAGCAGCTATAGAGGCATTATACTGTGTCACAGCTATGGAGGCATTATACTGTGTAGCAGCTATGGAGGCATTATACTGTGTTGCAGCTATGGAGGCATTATACTGTGTAGCAGCTATGGAGGCATTATACTGTGTTGCAGCTATGGAGGCATTATACTGTGTAGCAGCTATGGGGGCATTATACTGTGTCACAGCTATGAGGCATTATACTGTGTCGCAGCTATGGGGGCATTATACTGTGTAGCAGCTATGGAGGCATTATACTGTGTAGCAGCTATGGAGGCATTATACTGTGTAGCAGCTATGGAGGCATTATACTGTGTCA
Source organism: Rhinoderma darwinii (assembly GCF_050947455.1). NCBI lineage: Eukaryota > Metazoa > Chordata > Amphibia > Anura > Rhinodermatidae > Rhinoderma > Rhinoderma darwinii. The sequence goes on from NW_027461650.1 coordinate 367,660, forward strand.
CAGCTATGGGGGCATTATACTGTGTCACAGCTATGGGGCATTATACTGTATAGCAGCTATGGAGGCATTATACTGTGTCACAGCTATGGGGGCATTATACTGTGTCACAGCTATGGAGACATTATACTGTGTAGCAGCTATAGAGGCATTATACTGTGTCACAGCTATGGAGGCATTATACTGTGTAGCAGCTATGGAGGCATTATACTGTGTAGCAGCTATGGGGGCATTATACTGTGTCACAGCTATGGAGGCATTATACTGTGTAGCAGCTATGGGGGCATTATACTGTGTAGCAGCTATGGGGGCATTATACTGTGTCACAGCTATGGAGACATTATACTGTGTAGCAGCTATGGAGGCATTATACTGTGTCACAGCTATGGAGGCATTATACTGTGTAGCAGCTATGGGGGCATTATACTGTGTCACAGCTATGGGGGCATTATACTGTGTAGCAGCTATGGAGGCATTATACTGTGTCACAGCTATGGGGGCATTATACTGTGTAGCAGCTATGGAGGCATTATACTGTGTAGCAGCTATGGAGGCATTATACTGTGTAGCAGCTATGGAGGCATTATACTGTGTAGCAGCTATGGGGGCATTATACTGTGTAGCAGCTATGGAGGCATTATACTGTGTAGCAGCTATGGAGGCATTATACTGTGTAGCAGCTATGGAGGCATTATGCTGTGTAGCAGCTATGGAGGCATTATACTGTGTAGCAGCTATGGAGGCATTATACTGTGTATCAGCTATGGAGGCATTATACTGTGTAGCAGCTATGGAGGCATTATACTGTGTAGCAGCTATGGAGGCATTATACTGTGTAGCAGCTATGGAGGCATTATACTGTGTAGCAGCTATGGAGGCATTATACTGTGTAGCAGCTATGGGGGCATTATACTGTGTAGCAGCTATGGAGGCATTATACTGTGTCACAGCTATGGGGGCATTATACTGTGTCACAGCTATGGAGGCAATATACTGTGTAGCAGCTATGGGGACATTATACTGTGTAGCAGCTATGGAGGCTTTATACTGTGTAGCAGCTATGGAGGCATTATACTGTGTAGCAGCTATGGGGACATTATACTGTGTAGCAGCTATGGAGGCTTTATACTGTGTAGCAGCTATGGAGGCATTATACTGTGTCACAGCTATGGGGGCATTATACTGTGTCACAGCTATGGAGGCATTATACTGTGTAGCAGCTATGGGGGCATTATACTGTGTAGCAGCTATGGAGGCATTATACTGTGTAGCAGCTATGGGGGCATTATACTGTGTAGCAGCTATGGGGGCATTATACTGTGTAGCAGCTATGGGGGCATTATACTGTGTAGCAGCTATGGGGCATTATACTGTGTAGCAGCTATGGGGGCAATATACTGTGTAGCAGCTATGGGGCATTATACTGTGTCACAGCTATGGGGGCATTATACTGTGTCACAGCTATGGAGGCGTTATACTGTGTAGCAGCTATGGAGGCATTATACTGTGTAGCAGCTATGGAGGCATTATACTGTGTCACAACTATGGGGGCATTATACTGTGTAGCAGCTATGGAGGCATTATACTGTGTAGCAGCTATGGGGGCATTATACTGTGTAGCAGCTATGGAGGCATTATACTGTGTCACAGCTATGGGGGCATTATACTGTGTCACAGCTATGGGGGCATTATACTGTGTAGCAGCTATGGGGCATTATACTGTGTCACAGCTATGGGGGCATTATACTGTGTAGCAGCTATGGAGGCATTATACTGTGTAGCAGCTATGGGGGTATTATACTGTGTAGCAGCTATGGAGGCATTATACTGTGTAGCAGCTATGGAGGCATTATACTGTGTCACAGCTATGGGGGCATTATACTGTGTAGCAGCTATGGAGGCATTATACTGTGTAGCAGCTATGGGGCATTATACTGTGTCACAGCTATGGGGGCATTATACTGTGTAGCAGCTATGGAGGCATTATACTGTGTAGCAGCTATGGGGGTATTATACTGTGTAGCAGCTATGGAGGCATTATACTGTGTAGCAGCTATGGAGGCATTATACTGTGTAGCAGCTATGGGGGCATTATACTGTGTAGCAGCTATGGGGGCATTATACTGTATAGCAGCTATGGAGGCATTATACTGTGTAGCAGCTATGGAGGCATTATACTGTGTCACAGCTATTGAGGCATTATACTGTGTAGCAGCTATGGGGGCATTATACTGTGTCACAGCTATGGAGGCATTATACTGTGTAGCAGCTATGGAGGCATTATACTGTGTCACAGCTATGGGGGCATTATACTGTGTCACAGCTATGGAGGCATTATACTGTGTCACAGCTATTGAGGCATTATACTGTGTAGCAGCTATGGAGGCATTATACTGTGTAGCAGCTATGGGGGCATTATACTGTGTAGCAGCTATGGATGCATTATACTGTGTCGCAGCTATGGAGGCATTATACTGTGTCGCAGCTATGGGGGCATTATACTGTGTCACAGCTATGGAGGCATTATACTGTGTAGCAGCTATGGAGGCATTATACTGTGTAGCAGCTATGGAGGCATTATACTGTGTAGCAGCTATGAGGGCATTATACTGTGTCACAGCTATGGAGGCATTATACTGTAGAGCAGCTATGGAGGCATTATACTGTGTAGCAGCTATGGAGGCATTATACTGTGTAGCAGCTATGGAGGCATTATACTGTGTAGCAGCTATGGAGGCATTATACTGTGTAGCAGCTATTGAGGCATTATACTGTGTAGCAGCTATGGGGGTATTATACTGTGTAGCAGCTATGGAGGCATTATACTGTGTCACAACTATGGGGGCATTATACTGTGTCACAGCTATGGAGGCATTATACTGTAGAGCAGCTATGGAGGCATTATACTGTGTAGCAGCTATGGAGGCATTATACTGTGTAGCAGCTATGGAGGCATTATACTGTGTAGCAGCTATGGAGGCATTATACTGTGTAGCAGCTATTGAGGCATTATACTGTGTAGCAGCTATGGGGGTATTATACTGTGTAGCAGCTATGGAGGCATTATACTGTGTCACAGCTATGGGGGCATTATACTGTGTCACAGCTATGGAGGCAATATACTGTGTAGCAGCTATGGGGACATTATACTGTGTAGCAGCTATGGAGGCTTTATACTGTGTAGCAGCTATGGAGGCATTATACTGTGTAGCAGCTATGGGGACATTATACTGTGTAGCAGCTATGGAGGCTTTATACTGTGTAGCAGCTATGGAGGCATTATACTGTGTCACAGCTATGGGGGCATTATACTGTGTCACAGCTATGGAGGCATTATACTGTGTAGCAGCTATGGGGGCATTATACTGTGTAGCAGCTATGGAGGCATTATACTGTGTAGCAGCTATGGGGGCATTATACTGTGTAGCAGCTATGGGGGCATTATACTGTGTAGCAGCTATGGGGGCATTATACTGTGTAGCAGCTATGGGGCATTATACTGTGTAGCAGCTATGGGGGCAATATACTGTGTAGCAGCTATGGGGCATTATACTGTGTCACAGCTATGGGGGCATTATACTGTGTCACAGCTATGGAGGCATTATACTGTGTAGCAGCTATGGAGGCATTATACTGTGTAGCAGCTATGGAGGCATTATACTGTGTCACAACTATGGGGGCATTATACTGTGTAGCAGCTATGGAGGCATTATACTGTGTAGCAGCTATGGGGGCATTATACTGTGTAGCAGCTATGGGGGCATTATACTGTGTAGCAGCTATGGAGGCATTATACTGTGTCACAGCTATGGGGGCATTATACTGTGTCACAGCTATGGGGGCATTATACTGTGTAGCAGCTATGGGGCATTATACTGTGTCACAGCTATGGGGGCATTATACTGTGTAGCAGCTATGGAGGCATTATACTGTGTAGCAGCTATGGGGGTATTATACTGTGTAGCAGCTATGGAGGCATTATACTGTGTAGCAGCTATGGAGGCATTATACTGTGTCACAGCTATGGGGGCATTATACTGTGTAGCAGCTATGGAGGCATTATACTGTGTAGCAGCTATGGGGCATTATACTGTGTCACAGCTATGGGGGCATTATACTGTGTAGCAGCTATGGAGGCATTATACTGTGTAGCAGCTATGGGGGTATTATACTGTGTAGCAGCTATGGAGGCATTATACTGTGTAGCAGCTATGGAGGCATTATACTGTGTAGCAGCTATGGGGGCATTATACTGTGTAGCAGCTATGGGGGCATTATACTGTATAGCAGCTATGGAGGCATTATACTGTGTAGCAGCTATGGAGGCATTATACTGTGTCACAGCTATTGAGGCATTATACTGTGTAGCAGCTATGGGGGCATTATACTGTGTCACAGCTATGGAGGCATTATACTGTGTAGCAGCTATGGAGGCATTATACTGTGTCACAGCTATGGGGGCATTATACTGTGTCACAGCTATGGAGGCATTATACTGTGTCACAGCTATTGAGGCATTATACTGTGTAGCAGCTATGGAGGCATTATACTGTGTAGCAGCTATGGGGGCATTATACTGTGTAGCAGCTATGGATGCATTATACTGTGTCGCAGCTATGGAGGCATTATACTGTGTCGCAGCTATGGGGGCATTATACTGTGTCACAGCTATGGAGGCATTATACTGTGTAGCAGCTATGGAGGCATTATACTGTGTAGCAGCTATGGAGGCATTATACTGTGTAGCAGCTATGAGGGCATTATACTGTGTCACAGCTATGGAGGCATTATACTGTAGAGCAGCTATGGAGGCATTATACTGTGTAGCAGCTATGGAGGCATTATACTGTGTAGCAGCTATGGAGGCATTATACTGTGTAGCAGCTATGGAGGCATTATACTGTGTAGCAGCTATTGAGGCATTATACTGTGTAGCAGCTATGGGGGTATTATACTGTGTAGCAGCTATGGAGGCATTATACTGTGTCACAACTATGGGGGCATTATACTGTGTCACAGCTATGGGGGCATTATACTGTGTCGCAGCTATGGGGCATTATACTGTGTAGCAGCTATGGAGGCATTATACTGTGTCACAACTATGGGGGCATTATACTGTGTCACAGCTATGGGGGCATTATACTGTGTCGCAGCTATGGAGGCATTATACTGTGTAGCAGCTATGGAGGCATTATACTGTGTAGCAGCTATGGGGGCATTATACTGTGTAGCAGCTATGGGGGCATTATACTGCGTCACAGCTATGGAGGCATTATACTGTGTAGCAGCTATGGAGGCATTATACTGTGTAGCAGCTATGGGGGTATTATACTGTGTAGCAGCTATGGAGGCATTATACTGTGTAGCAGCTATGGGGGCATTATACTGTGTAACAGCTATGGAGGCATTATACTGTGTCACAGCTATGGAGACATTATACTGTGTAGCAGCTATGGAGGCATTATACTGTGTAGCAGCTATGGGGGCATTATACTGTGTAGCAGCTATGGAGGCATTATACTGTGTAGCAGCTATGGAGGCATTATACTGTGTAGCAGCTATGGAGGCATTATACTGTGTAGCAGCTATGGGGGCATTATACTGTGTCACAGCTATGGGGCATTATACTGTGTCACAGCTATGGAGACATTATACTGTGTCACAGCTATGGGGGCATTATACTGTGTAGCAGCTATGGAGGCATTATACTGTGTAGCAGCTATGGGGCATTATACTGTGTAGCAGCTATGGGGCATTATACTGTGTAGCAGCTATGGGGCATTATACTGTGTAGCAGCTATGGGGCATTATACTGTGTAGCAGCTATGGGGGCATTATACTGTGTCACAGCTATGGGGCATTATACTGTGTCACAGCTATGGGGGCATTATACTGTGTCACCGCTATGGGGGCATTATACTGTGTCACCGCTATGGGGGCATTATACTGTGTCACAGCTATGGGGCATTATACTGTGTCACAGCTATGGGGGCATTATACTGTATAGCAGCTATGGAGGCATTATACTGTATAGCAGCTATGGAGGCATTATACTGTGTAGCAGCTATGGAGGCATTATACTGTGTCACAGCTATGGAGGCATTATACTGTGTCACAGCTATGGAGGCATTATACTGTGTAGCAGCTATGGAGGCATTATACTGTGTCACAGCTATGGAGACATTATACTGTGTAGCAGCTATGGGGGCATTATACTGTGTAGCAGCTATGGGGGCATTATACTGTGTAGCAGCTATGGGGGCATTATACTGTGTAGCAGCTATGGGGGCATTATACTGTGTAGCAGCTATGGGGGCATTATACTGTGTAGCAGCTATGGGGGCATTATACTGTGTCACAGCTATGGGGACATTATACTGTGTAGCAGCTATGGAGGCATTATACTGTGTAGCAGCTATGGGGCATTATACTGTGTAGCAGCTATGGGGCATTATACTGTGTCAGCTATGGGGCATTATACTGTGTCAGCTATGGGGCATTATACTGTGTAGCAGCTATGGGGGTATTATACTGTGTAGCAGCTATGGAGGCATTATACTGTGTAGCAGCTATGGAGACATTATACTGTGTAGCAGCTATGGGGGCATTATACTGTGTAGCAGCTATGGAGGCATTATACTGTGTAGCAGCTATGGAGGCATTATACTGTGTAGCAGCTATGGGGGCATTATACTGTGTAGCAGCTATGGGGGCATTATACTGTGTAGCAGCTATGGAGGCATTATACTGTGTAGCAGCTATGGAGACATTATACTGTGTCGCAGCTATGGGGGCATTATACTGTGTAACAGCTATGGAGGCATTATACTGTGTAGCAGCTATGGGGGTATTATACTGTGTCGCAGCTATGGAGGCATTATACTGTGTAGCAGCTATGGAGGCATTATACTGTGTAGCAGCTATGGAGGCATTATACTGTGTAGCAGCTATGGAGGCATTATACTGTGTCACAGCTATGGAGACATTATACTGTGTCACAGCTATGGAGGCATTATACTGTGTCACATCTATGGAGGCATTATACTGTGTCGCAGCTATGGGGGCATTATACTGTGTAGCAGCTATGGGGGCATTATACTGTGTCACAGCTATGGAGACATTATACTGTGTAGCAGCTATGGGGCATTATACTGTGTAGCAGCTATGGGGCATTATACTGTGTAGCAGCTATGGGGCATTATACTGTGTCGCAGCTATGGGGCATTATACTGTGTAGCAGCTATGGAGGCATTATACTGTGTCACAACTATGGGGGCATTATACTGTGTCACAGCTATGGGGGCATTATACTGTGTCGCAGCTATGGAGGCATTATACTGTGTAGCAGCTATGGAGGCATTATACTGTGTAGCAGCTATGGGGGCATTATACTGTGTAGCAGCTATGGGGGCATTATACTGCGTCACAGCTATGGAGGCATTATACTGTGTAGCAGCTATGGAGGCATTATACTGTGTAGCAGCTATGGGGGTATTATACTGTGTAGCAGCTATGGAGGCATTATACTGTGTAGCAGCTATGGGGGCATTATACTGTGTAACAGCTATGGAGGCATTATACTGTGTCACAGCTATGGAGACATTATACTGTGTAGCAGCTATGGAGGCATTATACTGTGTAGCAGCTATGGGGGCATTATACTGTGTAGCAGCTATGGAGGCATTATACTGTGTAGCAGCTATGGAGGCATTATACTGTGTAGCAGCTATGGAGGCATTATACTGTGTAGCAGCTATGGGGGCATTATACTGTGTCACAGCTATGGGGCATTATACTGTGTCACAGCTATGGAGACATTATACTGTGTCACAGCTATGGGGGCATTATACTGTGTAGCAGCTATGGAGGCATTATACTGTGTAGCAGCTATGGGGCATTATACTGTGTAGCAGCTATGGGGCATTATACTGTGTAGCAGCTATGGGGCATTATACTGTGTAGCAGCTATGGGGCATTATACTGTGTAGCAGCTATGGGGGCATTATACTGTGTCACAGCTATGGGGCATTATACTGTGTCACAGCTATGGGGGCATTATACTGTGTCACCGCTATGGGGGCATTATACTGTGTCACAGCTATGGGGCATTATACTGTGTCACAGCTATGGGGGCATTATACTGTATAGCAGCTATGGAGGCATTATACTGTATAGCAGCTATGGAGGCATTATACTGTGTAGCAGCTATGGAGGCATTATACTGTGTCACAGCTATGGAGGCATTATACTGTGTCACAGCTATGGAGGCATTATACTGTGTAGCAGCTATGGAGGCATTATACTGTGTCACAGCTATGGAGACATTATACTGTGTAGCAGCTATGGGGGCATTATACTGTGTAGCAGCTATGGGGGCATTATACTGTGTAGCAGCTATGGGGGCATTATACTGTGTAGCAGCTATGGGGGCATTATACTGTGTAGCAGCTATGGGGGCATTATACTGTGTAGCAGCTATGGGGGCATTATACTGTGTCACAGCTATGGGGACATTATACTGTGTAGCAGCTATGGAGGCATTATACTGTGTAGCAGCTATGGGGCATTATACTGTGTAGCAGCTATGGGGCATTATACTGTGTCAGCTATGGGGCATTATACTGTGTCAGCTATGGGGCATTATACTGTGTAGCAGCTATGGGGGTATTATACTGTGTAGCAGCTATGGAGGCATTATACTGTGTAGCAGCTATGGAGACATTATACTGTGTAGCAGCTATGGGGGCATTATACTGTGTAGCAGCTATGGAGGCATTATACTGTGTAGCAGCTATGGAGGCATTATACTGTGTAGCAGCTATGGGGGCATTATACTGTGTAGCAGCTATGGGGGCATTATGCTGTGTAGCAGCTATGGAGGCATTATACTGTGTAGCAGCTATGGAGACATTATACTGTGTCGCAGCTATGGGGGCATTATACTGTGTAACAGCTATGGAGGCATTATACTGTGTAGCAGCTATGGGGGTATTATACTGTGTCGCAGCTATGGAGGCATTATACTGTGTAGCAGCTATGGAGGCATTATACTGTGTAGCAGCTATGGAGGCATTATACTGTGTAGCAGCTATGGAGGCATTATACTGTGTCACAGCTATGGAGACATTATACTGTGTCACAGCTATGGAGGCATTATACTGTGTCACATCTATGGAGGCATTATACTGTGTCGCAGCTATGGGGGCATTATACTGTGTCGCAGCTATGGGGGCATTATACTGTGTCACAGCTATGGAGACATTATACTGTGTAGCAGCTATGGGGCATTATACTGTGTAGCAGCTATGGGGCATTATACTGTGTAGCAGCTATGGGGCATTATACTGTGTAGCAGCTATGGGGGCATTACACTGTGTCACCGCTATGGGGCATTATACTGTGTCACAGCTATGGAGACATTATACTGTGTCACAGCTATGGGGGCATTATACTGTGTAGCAGCTATGGAGGCATTATACTGTGTAGCAGCTATGGGGCATTATACTGTATAGCAGCTATGGGTGCATTATACTGTGTCGCAGCTATGGGGGCATTATACTGTGTCATAGCTATGGGGGCATTATACTGTGTCATAGCTATGGGTGCATTATACTGTGTAGCAGCTATGGAGGCATTATACTGTGTAGCAGCTATGGGGACATTATACTGTGTAGCAGCTATGGAGGCATTATACTGTGTAGCAGCTATGGGGCATTATACTGTGTAGCAGCTATGGGGCATTATACTGTGTCAGCTATGGGGCATTATACTGTGTCAGCTATGGGGCATTATACTGTGTAGCAGCTATGGGGGTATTATACTGTGTAGCAGCTATGGAGGCATTATACTGTGTAGCAGCTATGGAGACATTATACTGTGTAGCAGCTATGGGGGCATTATACTGTGTAGCAGCTATGGAGGCATTATACTGTGTAGCAGCTATGGAGGCATTATACTGTGTAGCAGCTATGGGGGCATTATACTGTGTAGCAGCTATGGGGGCATTATGCTGTGTAGCAGCTATGGAGGCATTATACTGTGTAGCAGCTATGGAGACATTATACTGTGTCGCAGCTATGGGGGCATTATACTGTGTAACAGCTATGGAGGCATTATACTGTGTAGCAGCTATGGGGGTATTATACTGTGTCGCAGCTATGGAGGCATTATACTGTGTAGCAGCTATGGAGGCATTATACTGTGTAGCAGCTATGGAGGCATTATACTGTGTAGCAGCTATGGAGGCATTATACTGTGTCACAGCTATGGAGACATTATACTGTGTCACAGCTATGGAGGCATTATACTGTGTCACATCTATGGAGGCATTATACTGTGTCGCAGCTATGGGGGCATTATACTGTGTCGCAGCTATGGGGGCATTATACTGTGTCACAGCTATGGAGACATTATACTGTGTAGCAGCTATGGGGCATTATACTGTGTAGCAGCTATGGGGCATTATACTGTGTAGCAGCTATGGGGCATTATACTGTGTAGCAGCTATGGGGGCATTATACTGTGTCACCGCTATGGGGCATTATACTGTGTCACAGCTATGGAGACATTATACTGTGTCACAGCTATGGGGGCATTATACTGTGTAGCAGCTATGGAGGCATTATACTGTGTAGCAGCTATGGGGCATTATACTGTATAGCAGCTATGGGTGCATTATACTGTGTCGCAGCTATGGGGGCATTATACTGTGTCATAGCTATGGGGGCATTATACTGTGTCATAGCTATGGGTGCATTATACTGTGTAGCAGCTATGGAGGCATTATACTGTGTAGCAGCTATGGAGGCATTATACTGTGTAGCAGCTATGGGGGCATTATGCTGTGTAGCAGCTATGGAGGCATTATGCTGTGTCACAGCTATGGAGGCATTATACTGTGTCATAGCTATGGGTGCATTATACTGTGTAGCAGCTATGGAGGCATTATACTGTGTAGCAGCTATGGGGGCATTATACTGTGTCATAGCTATGGGGGCATTATACTGTGTCATAGCTATGGGTGCATTATACTGTGTAGCAGCTATGGAGGCATTATACTGTGTCACAGCTATGGAGGCATTATACTGTGTCACAGCTATGGAGACATTATACTGTGTAGCAGCTATGGGGGTATTATACTGTGTCACAGCTATGGGGGTATTATACTGTGTCACCGCTATGGGGGCATTATACTGTGTCACAGCTATGGGGCATTATACTGTGTCACAGCTATGGGGGCATTATACTGTATAGCAGCTATGGAGGCATTATACTGTATAGCAGCTATGGAGGCATTATACTGTGTAGCAGCTATGGAGGCATTATACTGTGTCACAGCTATGGAGGCATTATACTGTGTCACAGCTATGGAGGCATTATACTGTGTAGCAGCTATGGAGGCATTATACTGTGTCACAGCTATGGAGACATTATACTGTGTAGCAGCTATGGGGGCATTATACTGTGTAGCAGCTATGGGGGCATTATACTGTGTAGCAGCTATGGGGGCATTATACTGTGTAGCAGCTATGGGGGCATTATACTGTGTAGCAGCTATGGGGGCATTATACTGTGTAGCAGCTATTGGGGCATTATACTGTGTCACAGCTATGGAGGCATTATACTGTGTAGTAGCTATGGGGCATTATACTGTGTAGCAGCTATGGGGCATTATACTGTGTCAGCTATGGGGCATTATACTGTGTAGCAGCTATGGGGGCATTATGCTGTGTAGCAGCTATGGGGCATTATACTGTGTAGCAGCTATGGGGGTATTATGCTGTGTAGCAGCTATGGAGGCATTATACTGTGTAGCAGCTATGGGGGCATTATGCTGTGTAGCAGCTATGGAGGCATTATACTGTGTAGCAGCTATGGAGGCATTATACTGTGTAGCAGCTATGGAGGCATTATACTGTGTAGCAGCTATGGAGGCATTATACTGTGTCACTACTATGGGGGCATTATACTGTGTCACAGCTATGGAGGCATTATACTGTGTAGCAGCTATGGGGGCATTATACTGTGTAGCAGCTATGGGGGCATTATACTGTGTAGCAGCTATGGAGGCATTATACTGTGTAGCAGCTATGGAGGCATTATACTGTGTCACAGCTATGGGGGCATTATACTGTGTCACAGCTATGGAGGCATTATACTGTGTAGCAGCTATGGAGGCATTATAATGTGTAGCAGCTATGGAGGCATTATACTGTGTCACAGCTATGGAGGCATTATACTGTGTCACAGCTATGGGGGTATTATACTGTGTAGCAGCTATGGAGACATTATACTGTGTAGCAGCTATGGAGGCATTATACTGTGTAGCAGCTATAGAGGCATTATACTGTGTAGCAGCTATGGGGCATTATACTGTGTCACAGCTATGGGAGTATTATACTGTGTAGCAGCTATGGAGACATTATACTGTGTAGCAGCTATGGAGGCATTATACTGTGTCACAGCTATGGAGGCATTATACTGTATAGCAGCTATGGGTGCATTATACTGTGTCGCAGCTATGGGGGCATTATACTGTGTCATAGCTATGGGGGCATTATACTGTGTCATAGCTATGGGTGCATTATACTGTGTAGCAGCTATGGAGGCATTATACTGTGTAGCAGCTATGGGGGCATTATGCTGTGTAGCAGCTATGGAGGCATTATGCTGTGTCACAGCTATGGAGGCATTATACTGTGTCATAGCTATGGGTGCATTATACTGTGTAGCAGCTATGGAGGCATTATACTGTGTAGCAGCTATGGGGGCATTATACTGTGTCATAGCTATGGGGGCATTATACTGTGTCATAGCTATGGGTGCATTATACTGTGTAGCAGCTATGGAGGCATTATACTGTATAGCAGCTATGGAGGCATTATACTGTGTCACAGCTATGGAGGCATTATACTGTGTCACAGCTATGGAGACATTATACTGTGTAGCAGCTATGGGGGTATTATACTGTGTCACAGCTATGGGGGTATTATACTGTGTAGCAGCTATGGGGCATTATACTGTGTAGCAGCTATGGAGGCATTATACTGTGTCACAGCTATGGGGGTATTATACTGTGTAGCAGCTATGGGGGTATTATACTGTGTAGCAGCTATGGGGCATTATACTGTGTAGCAGCTATGGAGGCATTATACTGTGTCACAGCTATGGGGGTATTATACTGTGTAGCAGCTATGGGGCATTATACTGTGTAGCAGCTATGGAGGCATTATACTGTGTAGCAGCTATGGAGGCATTATACTGTGTAGCAGCTATGGGGGCATTATGCTGTGTAGCAGCTATGGAGGCATTATACTGTGTCACAGCTATGGAGGCATTATACTGTGTCACAGCTATGGAGGCATACTGTGTAGCAGCTATGGGGGCATTATACTGTGTCACAGCTATGGGGGCATTATACTGTGTCACAACTATGGGGGCATTATACTGTGTCACAGCTATGGAGACATTATACTGTATAGCAGCTATGGGGGCATTATACTGTGTCGCAGCTATGGAGGTATTATACTGTGTCGCAGCTATGGAGGCATTATACTGTGTCACAGCTATGGAGACATTATACTGTGTCACAGCTATGGAGGCATACTGTGTAGCAGCTATGGGGGCATTATACTGTGTCACAGCTATGGGGGCATTATACTGTGTCACAACTATGGGGGCATTATACTGTGTCACAGCTATGGAGACATTATACTGTATAGCAGCTATGGGGGCATTATACTGTGTCGCAGCTATGGAGGTATTATACTGTGTCGCAGCTATGGAGGCATTATACTGTGTCACAGCTATGGAGACATTATACTGTGTAGCAGCTATGGAGGCATTATACTGTGTAGCAGCTATGGAGGCATTATACTGTGTCACAGCTATGGAGACATTATACTATGTAGCAGCTATGGAGGCATTATACTGTGTAGCAGCTATGGAGGTATTATACTGTGTCACAGCTATGGAGGCATTATACTGTGTAGCAGCTATGGAGGCATTATACTGTGTAGCAGCTATGGGGGCATTATACTGTGTAGCAGCTATGGAGACATTATACTGTGTAGCAGCTATGGAGGCATTATACTGTGTAGCAGCTATGGAGGCATTATACTGTGTCACAGCTATGGAGGCATTATACTGTGTAGCAGCTATGGAGGCATTATACTGTGTAGCAGCTATGGGGGCATTATACTGTGTAGCAGCTATGGAGGCATTATACTGTGTAGCAGCTATGGAGGAATTATACTGTGTAGCAGCTATGGAGGAATTATACTGTGTAGCAGCTATGGGGCATTATACTGTGTCACAGCTATGGGGGCATTATACTGTGTAGCAGCTATGGGGGCATTATACTGTGTAGCAGCTATGGAGGCATTATACTGTGTCACAGCTATGGAGGCATTATACTGTGTAGCAGCTATGGAGGCATTATACTGTGTAGCAGCTATGGAGGCATTATACTGTGTCACAGCTATGGAGGCATTATACGGTGTCACAGCTATGGAGGCATTATACGGTGTCACAGCTATGGAGACATTATACTGTGTAGCAGCTATGGAGGCATTATACTGTGTAGCAGCTATGGAGGCATTATACTGTGTAGCAGCTATGGAGGCATTATACTGTGTAGCAGCTATAGAGGCATTATACTGTGTAGCAGCTATGGAGGCATTATACTGTGTAGCAGCTATGGGGCATTATACTGTGTAGCAGCTATGGGGGCATTATACTGTGTAGCAGCTATGGGGGCATTATACTGTATAGCAGCTATGGGGGCATTATACTGTGTAGCAGCTATGGGGGCATTATACTGTGTAGCAGCTATGGGGGCATTATACTGTGTCACAGCTATGGGGCATTATACTGTGTCACAGCTATGGGGCATTATACTGTGTCACAGCTATGGAGGCATTATACTGTGTCACAACTATGGGGGCATTATACTGTGTCACAGCTATGGAGACATTATACTGTGTAGCAGCTATGGAGGCATTATACTGTGTAGCAGCTATGGGGGCATTATACTGTGTAGCAGCTATGGGGGCATTATACTGTGTCACAGCTATGGGGGCATTATACTGTGTAGCAGCTATGGGGCATTATACTGTGTCGCAGCTATGGAGGCAATATACTGTTTAGCAGCTATGGGGGCATTATACTGTGTAGCAGCTATGGAGACATTATACTGTGTAGCAGCTATGGGGGCATTATACTGTGTAGCAGCTATGGAGGCATTATACTGTGTAGCAGCTATGGAGGCATTATACTGTGTAGCAGCTATGGGGGCATTATACTGTGTAGCAGCTATGGGGGCATTATACTGTGTAGCAGCTATGGAGGCATTATACTGTGTAGCAGCTATGGAGACATTATACTGTGTCGCAGCTATGGGGGCATTATACTGTGTAACAGCTATGGAGGCATTATACTGTGTAGCAGCTATGGGGGTATTATACTGTGTCGCAGCTATGGAGGCATTATACTGTGTAGCAGCTATGGAGGCATTATACTGTGTAGCAGCTATGGAGGCATTATACTGTGTAGCAGCTATGGAGGCATTATACTGTGTCACAGCTATGGAGACATTATACTGTGTCACAGCTATGGAGGCATTATACTGTGTCACATCTATGGAGGCATTATACTGTGTCGCAGCTATGGGGGCATTATACTGTGTCGCAGCTATGGGGGCATTATACTGTGTCACAGCTATGGAGACATTATACTGTGTAGCAGCTATGGGGCATTATACTGTGTAGCAGCTATGGGGCATTATACTGTGTAGCAGCTATGGGGCATTATACTGTGTAGCAGCTATGGGGGCATTATACTGTGTCACCGCTATGGGGCATTATACTGTGTCACAGCTATGGAGACATTATACTGTGTCACAGCTATGGGGGCATTATACTGTGTAGCAGCTATG
This sequence comes from Rhinoderma darwinii, assembly GCF_050947455.1. Classification (NCBI taxonomy): domain Eukaryota; kingdom Metazoa; phylum Chordata; class Amphibia; order Anura; family Rhinodermatidae; genus Rhinoderma; species Rhinoderma darwinii. Next base: position 383,591 of record NW_027461650.1, read on the forward strand.
GAGGCATTATACTGTGTAGCAGCTATGGGGCATTATACTGTATAGCAGCTATGGGTGCATTATACTGTGTCGCAGCTATGGGGGCATTATACTGTGTCATAGCTATGGGGGCATTATACTGTGTCATAGCTATGGGTGCATTATACTGTGTAGCAGCTATGGAGGCATTATACTGTGTAGCAGCTATGGAGGCATTATACTGTGTAGCAGCTATGGGGGCATTATGCTGTGTAGCAGCTATGGAGGCATTATGCTGTGTCACAGCTATGGAGGCATTATACTGTGTCATAGCTATGGGTGCATTATACTGTGTAGCAGCTATGGAGGCATTATACTGTGTAGCAGCTATGGGGGCATTATACTGTGTCATAGCTATGGGGGCATTATACTGTGTCATAGCTATGGGTGCATTATACTGTGTAGCAGCTATGGAGGCATTATACTGTGTCACAGCTATGGAGGCATTATACTGTGTCACAGCTATGGAGACATTATACTGTGTAGCAGCTATGGGGGTATTATACTGTGTCACAGCTATGGGGGTATTATACTGTGTCACCGCTATGGGGGCATTATACTGTGTCACAGCTATGGGGCATTATACTGTGTCACAGCTATGGGGGCATTATACTGTATAGCAGCTATGGAGGCATTATACTGTATAGCAGCTATGGAGGCATTATACTGTGTAGCAGCTATGGAGGCATTATACTGTGTCACAGCTATGGAGGCATTATACTGTGTCACAGCTATGGAGGCATTATACTGTGTAGCAGCTATGGAGGCATTATACTGTGTCACAGCTATGGAGACATTATACTGTGTAGCAGCTATGGGGGCATTATACTGTGTAGCAGCTATGGGGGCATTATACTGTGTAGCAGCTATGGGGGCATTATACTGTGTAGCAGCTATGGGGGCATTATACTGTGTAGCAGCTATGGGGGCATTATACTGTGTAGCAGCTATTGGGGCATTATACTGTGTCACAGCTATGGAGGCATTATACTGTGTAGCAGCTATGGGGCATTCTACTGTGTAGCAGCTATGGGGCATTATACTGTGTCAGCTATGGGGCATTATACTGTGTAGCAGCTATGGGGGCATTATGCTGTGTAGCAGCTATGGGGCATTATACTGTGTAGCAGCTATGGGGGTATTATGCTGTGTAGCAGCTATGGAGGCATTATACTGTGTAGCAGCTATGGGGGCATTATGCTGTGTAGCAGCTATGGAGGCATTATACTGTGTAGCAGCTATGGAGGCATTATACTGTGTAGCAGCTATGGAGGCATTATACTGTGTAGCAGCTATGGAGGCATTATACTGTGTCACTACTATGGGGGCATTATACTGTGTCACAGCTATGGAGGCATTATACTGTGTAGCAGCTATGGGGGCATTATACTGTGTAGCAGCTATGGGGGCATTATACTGTGTAGCAGCTATGGAGGCATTATACTGTGTAGCAGCTATGGAGGCATTATACTGTGTCACAGCTATGGGGGCATTATACTGTGTCACAGCTATGGAGGCATTATACTGTGTAGCAGCTATGGAGGCATTATAATGTGTAGCAGCTATGGAGGCATTATACTGTGTCACAGCTATGGAGGCATTATACTGTGTCACAGCTATGGGGGTATTATACTGTGTAGCAGCTATGGAGACATTATACTGTGTAGCAGCTATGGAGGCATTATACTGTGTAGCAGCTATAGAGGCATTATACTGTGTAGCAGCTATGGGGCATTATACTGTGTCACAGCTATGGGGGTATTATACTGTGTAGCAGCTATGGAGACATTATACTGTGTAGCAGCTATGGAGGCATTATACTGTGTCACAGCTATGGAGGCATTATACTGTATAGCAGCTATGGGTGCATTATACTGTGTCGCAGCTATGGGGGCATTATACTGTGTCATAGCTATGGGGGCATTATACTGTGTCATAGCTATGGGTGCATTATACTGTGTAGCAGCTATGGAGGCATTATACTGTGTAGCAGCTATGGGGGCATTATGCTGTGTAGCAGCTATGGAGGCATTATGCTGTGTCACAGCTATGGAGGCATTATACTGTGTCATAGCTATGGGTGCATTATACTGTGTAGCAGCTATGGAGGCATTATACTGTGTAGCAGCTATGGGGGCATTATACTGTGTCATAGCTATGGGGGCATTATACTGTGTCATAGCTATGGGTGCATTATACTGTGTAGCAGCTATGGAGGCATTATACTGTGTCACAGCTATGGAGGCATTATACTGTGTCACAGCTATGGAGACATTATACTGTGTAGCAGCTATGGGGGTATTATACTGTGTCACAGCTATGGGGGTATTATACTGTGTAGCAGCTATGGGGCATTATACTGTGTAGCAGCTATGGAGGCATTATACTGTGTCACAGCTATGGGGGTATTATACTGTGTAGCAGCTATGGGGGTATTATACTGTGTAGCAGCTATGGGGCATTGTACTGTGTAGCAGCTATGGAGGCATTATACTGTGTCACAGCTATGGGGGTATTATACTGTGTAGCAGCTATGGGGCATTATACTGTGTAGCAGCTATGGAGGCATTATACTGTGTAGCAGCTATGGAGGCATTATACTGTGTAGCAGCTATGGGGGCATTATGCTGTGTAGCAGCTATGGAGGCATTATACTGTGTCACAGCTATGGAGGCATTATACTGTGTCACAGCTATGGAGGCATACTGTGTAGCAGCTATGGGGGCATTATACTGTGTCACAGCTATGGGGGCATTATACTGTGTCACAACTATGGGGGCATTATACTGTGTCACAGCTATGGAGACATTATACTGTATAGCAGCTATGGGGGCATTATACTGTATAGCAGCTATGGAGGCATTATACTGTGTCACAGCTATGGGGGCATTATACTGTGTCACAACTATGGGGGCATTATACTGTGTCACAGCTATGGAGACATTATACTGTATAGCAGCTATGGGGGCATTATACTGTGTCGCAGCTATGGAGGTATTATACTGTGTCGCAGCTATGGAGGCATTATACTGTGTCACAGCTATGGAGACATTATACTGTGTCACAGCTATGGAGGCATACTGTGTAGCAGCTATGGGGGCATTATACTGTGTCACAGCTATGGGGGCATTATACTGTGTCACAACTATGGGGGCATTATACTGTGTCACAGCTATGGAGACATTATACTGTATAGCAGCTATGGGGGCATTATACTGTGTCGCAGCTATGGAGGTATTATACTGTGTCGCAGCTATGGAGGCATTATACTGTGTCACAGCTATGGAGACATTATACTGTGTAGCAGCTATGGAGGCATTATACTGTGTAGCAGCTATGGAGGCATTATACTGTGTCACAGCTATGGAGACATTATACTATGTAGCAGCTATGGAGGCATTATACTGTGTAGCAGCTATGGAGGTATTATACTGTGTCACAGCTATGGAGGCATTATACTGTGTAGCAGCTATGGAGGCATTATACTGTGTAGCAGCTATGGGGGCATTATACTGTGTAGCAGCTATGGAGACATTATACTGTGTAGCAGCTATGGAGGCATTATACTGTGTAGCAGCTATGGAGGCATTATACTGTGTCACAGCTATGGAGGCATTATACTGTGTAGCAGCTATGGAGGCATTATACTGTGTAGCAGCTATGGGGGCATTATACTGTGTAGCAGCTATGGAGGCATTATACTGTGTAGCAGCTATGGAGGAATTATACTGTGTAGCAGCTATGGAGGAATTATACTGTGTAGCAGCTATGGGGCATTATACTGTGTCACAGCTATGGGGGCATTATACTGTGTAGCAGCTATGGGGGCATTATACTGTGTAGCAGCTATGGAGGCATTATACTGTGTCACAGCTATGGAGGCATTATACTGTGTAGCAGCTATGGAGGCATTATACTGTGTAGCAGCTATGGAGGCATTATACTGTGTCACAGCTATGGAGGCATTATACGGTGTCACAGCTATGGAGGCATTATACGGTGTCACAGCTATGGAGACATTATACTGTGTAGCAGCTATGGAGGCATTATACTGTGTAGCAGCTATGGAGGCATTATACTGTGTAGCAGCTATGGAGGCATTATACTGTGTAGCAGCTATAGAGGCATTATACTGTGTAGCAGCTATGGAGGCATTATACTGTGTAGCAGCTATGGGGCATTATACTGTGTAGCAGCTATGGGGGCATTATACTGTGTAGCAGCTATGGGGGCATTATACTGTATAGCAGCTATGGGGGCATTATACTGTGTAGCAGCTATGGGGGCATTATACTGTGTAGCAGCTATGGGGGCATTATACTGTGTCACAGCTATGGGGCATTATACTGTGTCACAGCTATGGGGCATTATACTGTGTCACAGCTATGGAGGCATTATACTGTGTCACAACTATGGGGGCATTATACTGTGTCACAGCTATGGAGACATTATACTGTGTAGCAGCTATGGAGGCATTATACTGTGTAGCAGCTATGGGGGCATTATACTGTGTAGCAGCTATGGGGGCATTATACTGTGTCACAGCTATGGGGCATTATACTGTGTCGCAGCTATGGAGGCAATATACTGTTTAGCAGCTATGGGGGCATTATACTGTGTCACAGCTATGGAGGCATTATACTGTGTAGCAGCTATGGGGGCATTATACTGTGCAGCAGCTATGGAGGCATTATACTGTGTATCAGCTATGGGGGCATTATACTATGTCGCAGCTATGGAGGCAATATACTGTGTATCAGCTATGGGGGCATTATACTGTGTCACAGCTATGGAGGCATTATACTGTGTAGCAGCTATGGAGGCATTATACTGTGTCACAGCTATGGAGGCATTATACTGTGTAGCAGCTATGGGGGCATTATACTGTGTCACAGCTATGGAGGCATTATACTGTGTAGCAGCTATGGGGGCATTATACTGTGTCACAGCTATGGAGGCATTATACTGTGTAGCAGCTATGGAGGCATTATACTGTGTCACAGCTATGGGGGCATTATACTGTGTAGCAGCTATGGAGGCATTATACTGTGTCACAGCTATGGAGGCATTATACTGTGTCACAGCTATGGAGGCATTATACTGTGTAGCAGCTATGGAGGCATTATACTGTGTCACAGCTATGGAGGTATTATACTGTGTCACAGCTATGGAGGCATTATACTGTGTAGCAGCTATGGAGGCATTATACTGTGTCACAGCTATGGAGGCATTATACTGTGTCATAGCTATGGAGGCATTATACTGTGTAGCAGCTATGGAGGCATTATACTGTGTCACAGCTATGGAGGCATTATACTGTGTCACAGCTATGGAGGCATTATACTGTGTCACAGCTATGGAGACATTATACTGTGTAGCAGCTATGGAGGCATTATACTGTGTCACAGCTATGGAGGCATTATACTGTGTAGCAGCTATGGAGGCATTATACTGTGTAGCAGCTATGGAGGCATTATACTGTGTAGCAGCTATGGAGGCATTATACTGTGTAGCAGCTATGGAGGCATTATACTGTGTAGCAGCTATGGGGGTATTATACTGTGTAGCAGCTATGGGGGTATTATACTGTGTCACAGCTATGGAGACATTATACTGTGTCACAGCTATGGAGGCATTATACTGTGTAGCAGCTATGGAGACAATATACTGTGTAGCAGCTATGGAGGCATTATACTGTGTAGCAGCTATGGGGGTATTATACTGTGTAGCAGCTATGGAGGCATTATACTGTGTCACAACTATGGATGCATTATACTGTGTAGCAGCTATGGGGGTATTATACTGTGTAGCAGCTATGGGGGCATTATACTGTGTCGCAGCTATGGGGCATTATACTGTGTAGCAGCTACGGAGGCATTATACTGTGTCACAACTATGGGGGCATTATACTGTGTCACAGCTATGGGGGCATTATACTGTGTCGCAGCTATGGAGGCATTATACTGTGTAGCAGCTATGGAGGCATTATACTGTGTAGCAGCTATGGGGGCATTATACTGTGTAGCAGCTATGGAGACATTATACTGTGTAGCAGCTATGGGGGCATTATACTGTGTAGCAGCTATGGGGGCATTATACTGTGTCACAGCTATGGAGACATTATACTGTGTAGCAGCTATGGAGGCATTATACTGTGTCACAGCTATGGGGCATTATACTGTGTAGCAGCTATGGAGTCATTATACTGTGTAGCAGCTATGGAGGCATTATACTGTGTCACAGCTATGGAGGCATTATACTGTGTAGCAGCTATGGAGGCATTATACTGTGTCACAGCTATGGAGGTATTATACTGTGTCACAGCTATGGAGGCATTATACTGTGTAGCAGCTATGGAGGCATTATACTGTGTCACAGCTATGGAGGCATTATACTGTGTCATAGCTATGGAGGCATTATACTGTGTAGCAGCTATGGAGGCATTATACTGTGTCACAGCTATGGAGGCATTATACTGTGTCACAGCTATGGAGGCATTATACTGTGTCACAGCTATGGAGACATTATACTGTGTAGCAGCTATGGAGGCATTATACTGTGTCACAGCTATGGAGGCATTATACTGTGTAGCAGCTATGGAGGCATTATACTGTGTCACAGCTATGGAGGCATTATACTGTGTAGCAGCTATGGGGCATTATACTGTGTAGCAGCTATGGAGGCATTATACTGTGTAACAGCTATGGAGGCATTATACTGTGTCACAGCTATGGGGGCATTATACTGTGTAGCAGCTATGGAGGCATTATACTGTGTAGCAGCTATGGAGGCATTATACTGTGTCACAGCTATGGGGGCATTATACTGTGTAGCAGCTATGGATGCATTATACTGTGTCACAGCTATGGGGGCATTATACTGTGTAGCAGCTATGGAGGCATTATACTGTGTCACAGCTATGGAGGCATTATACTGTGTCACAGCTATGGAGGCATTATACTGTGTAGCAGCTATGGAGGCATTATACTGTGTAGCAGCTATGGGGGCATTATACTGTGTAGCAGCTATGGAGGCATTATACTGTGTCACAGCTATGGAGGCATTATACTGTGTCGCAGCTATGGGGGCATTATACTGTGTCGCAGCTATGGGGGCATTATACTGTGTCACAGCTATGGGGGCATTATACTGTGTCACAGCTATGGAGGCATTATACTGTGTCACAGCTATGGAGGCATACTGTGTAGCAGCTATGGGGGCATTATACTGTGTCACAGCTATGGGGGCATTATACTGTGTCACAACTATGGGGGCATTATACTGTGTCACAGCTATGGAGACATTATACTGTGTAGCAGCTATGGAGGCATTATACTGTGTAGCAGCTATGGGGCATTATACTTTGTCACAGCTATGGGGGCTTTATACTGTGTAGCAGCTATGGGGGCATTATACTGTGTAGCAGCTATGGAGGCATTATACTGTGTCACAGCTATGGAGGCATTATACTGTGTCACAGCTATGGAGGCATTATACTGTGTCACAGCTATGGAGGCATTATACTGTGTCACAGCTATGGAGGCATTATACTGTGTAGCAGCTATGGAGGCATTATACTGTGTAGCAGCTATGGAGGCATTATACTGTGTAGCAGCTATGGAGGCATTATACTGTGTCACAGCTATGGAGGCATTATACGGTGTCACAGCTATGGAGGCATTATACTGTGTAGCAGCTATGGGGCATTATACTGTGTCACAGCTATGGGGGCATTATACTGTGTAGCAGCTATGGGGGCATTATATTGTGTAGCAGCTATGGAGGCATTATACTGTGTCACAGCTATGGAGGCATTATACTGTGTAGCAGCTATGGAGGCATTATACTGTGTAGCAGCTATGGGGCATTATACTGTGTAGCAGCTATGGGGGCATTATACTGTGTCACAGCTATGGAGACATTATACTGTGTAGCAGCTATGGGGGCATTATACTGTATAGCAGCTATGGGGGCATTATACTGTATAGCAGCTATGGGGGCATTATACTGTATAGCAGCTATGGGGGCATTATACTGTATAGCAGCTATGGGGGCATTATACTGTGTAGCAGCTATGGGGGCATTATACTGTGTCAGCAGCTATGGGGGCATTATACTGTGTAGCAGCTATGGGGGCATTATACTGTGTCACAGCTATGGGGGCATTATACTGTGTCAGCAGCTATGGGGGCATTATACTGTGTCACAGCTATGGAGGCATTATACTGTGTCACAACTATGGGGGCATTATACTGTGTCACAGCTATGGAGACATTATACTGTGTCAGCAGCTATGGAGGCATTATACTGTGTCAGCAGCTATGGGGGCATTATACTGTGTAGCAGCTATGGGGGCATTATACTGTGTAGCAGCTATGGGGGCATTATACTGTGTCAGCAGCTATGGGGGCATTATACTGTGTAGCAGCTATGGGGGCATTATACTGTGTCAGCAGCTATGGGGGCATTATACTGTGTCAGCAGCTATGGAGGCATTATACTGTGTAGCAGCTATGGGGGCATTATACTGTGTCGCAGCTATGGAGGCATTATACTGTGTAGCAGCTATGGGGGCATTATACTGTTTAGCAGCTATGGGGGCATTATACTGTGTCAGCAGCTATGGGGGCATTATACTGTTTAGCAGCTATGGGGGCATTATACTGTGTCACAGCTATGGGGCATTATACTGTGCAGCAGCTATGGAGGCATTATACTGTGTATCAGCTATGGGGGCATTATACTATGTCGCAGCTATGGAGGCAATATACTGTGTAGCAGCTATGGGGGCATTATACTGTGTAGCAGCTATGGGGGCATTATACTGTGTCACAGCTATGGGGGCAATATACTGTGTAGCAGCTATGGAGGCATTATACTGTGTCGCAGCTATGGAGGCATTATACTGTGTCACAGCTATGGAGGCATTATACTGTGTAGCAGCTATGGAGGCATTATACTGTGTCACAGCTATGGAGGCATTATACTGTGTAGCAGCTATGGAGGCATTATACTGTGTCACAGCTATGGAGGCATTATACTGTGTAGCAGCTATGGAGGCATTATACTGTGTCACAGCTATGGGGGCAATATACTGTGTAGCAGCTATGGAGGCATTATACTGTGTCACAGCTATGGAGGTATTATACTGTGTCACAGCTATGGAGGCATTATACTGTGTAGCAGCTATGGAGGCATTATACTGTGTCACAGCTATGGAGGCATTATACTGTGTCACAGCTATGGAGGCATTATACTGTGTAGCAGCTATGGAGGCATTATACTGTGTCACAGCTATGGAGGCATTATACTGTGTCACAGCTATGGAGGCATTATACTGTGTAGCAGCTATGGAGACATTATACTGTGTAGCAGCTATGGGGGCATTATACTGTGTAGCAGCTATGGGGGCATTATACTGTGTAGCAGCTATGGGGGCATTATACTGTGTCACAGCTATGGAGGTATTATACTGTGTCACAGCTATGGAGACATTATACTATGTAGCAGCTATGGAGGCATTATACTGTGTAACAGCTATGGAGGCATTATACTGTGTCGCAGCTATGGGGGCATTATACTGTGTCGCAGCTATGGAGGCAATATACTGTTTAGCAGCTATG